>NC_142695.1:51475483-51782150 GCF_029641045.1 Salvia hispanica
TGAGACGTACTTGGCATAGCATAAATGCCATGCTTTTCTAAATATTTGGCAAAAGGTCCATGTAATTGACTTATTTTAGTGGTACGACCATAAAATTCACCACATCTATCAGATCGAATAATTTTCACCTTTCTATTTAATTGCCTTTCAACCTCAGTCATAAAATGTTCAATTGTGCCTGAGATTTTTCTTGCAATAAATAAATCCATAACGTGAAAAAATCGTCAATAAAGGTGAAAAAATATTTTTCTCCTCCAAAAGTCGAGACATCAAAAGGTCCGCAAATATCTGTATGTATGATTTTAAGGAGCTCATTGCTTCTTGTGGCATTTTTAGTAGTGTTTGGTTTGTTTACATTTAATACAATCCACACAAACGGTAATGCTTGTAAAGTCTAAATTCGAATGAATATTATCCTTTATAAGCCTCTTAATTCTTTCACTAGAAACATGATCCAGTTCTTTTATGCCATAAGAATGATAAATTCGAATGAATATTATCCTTTAGACGCTCCTTCGGTTGCAATGTGAGCATGAGATGCACCCATTCCATACTTCTTCATCTTATGCTCCTCCTAGACTAATACGTTTCCCAATTCTTTAAGAGTCCACTAATCTGTTATAGTGAATCAATTTGGAATGGTCCATATTGAGGAGATAAGGAAATTAGGGTCAATTGGACAAGGAAATCCTCATTCACCTATAATCCTAACTTCAGCTCAGAAGAGATGTTATTTTTGTCCATCACATGCTTGTACATAGTCTGAGAACCATTATATTGCATGCTTGTGAGATCCTTCATAAGTTTTTTTGCAATAGACTTTATATGCAGTTGTGAAGCGATCCTCAACATTCTGCAAACATTCTTTTGCAATGTCAGTCCGTTGAGAGACTTTATCTACAACGAATATTCTAATGAACTATAAACTTAGTCCTGTTAGATTTTTCCCAAGCATTATGGGCAATTAACCAACTACTTTGATCAAAGATAATTGGATTATCATTCAACAGTGTTAGGTTCCAAGTCCATTATTCCAAGAGTGAACTTAAGTTTCTCTTTCCATTCAAAGAAGTTAGTTCCATTAAGTTGGGGAACGTTTGAGGTAAACATACTAGTAGCGGAAAATATATGTTTTTACATTATAGGAGCAATTAAGAAATGAATGCTCACATATAAAAGCTTTGAATAATAACACGAACATTAATTTGAAAAACCCATATCATGAGGCAATTATGAAAACTCCTTTGGGTAGTCTTCATACAATAATAAAAATCATGCTTTTAATATCCATATCTCAGTTCAATAATTGAGTAATAATAAATTGGCGTTACCTTTGGGTAATCGACACCAATTTAAATTATTAACTCCATTAGTGTTTATTATGTCGCAAAGACTATTTCCTTTGAGAATCTAGACCTTACAACAAACAAACTATTTAGATAATGAATAGCCACAACAAGCATGATGATTAATTGCATACATAGATTTTTCATATTAACTTGATTATAAACTCTTCTCATTTTACCTCACTTTGGTGATTGCAAAATAAACATAATATAATCAAGAATGTATAGCGATTAATTGCTTAAGCAGATTTTCACTTAATTTGATTATAAACTATTATTTTACCTCACTTTGGTGATTGTAAAATAAACATAATATAATCAAGAACATATAGAGATTAATTGCTTAAACAAATTTTAATATGAGTTTGATTATAGACTCTCCTTATTTTGCCTCACTTTGGTGATTGCAAAATAAACATAATATAATCAAAATACATGTTAAAATGAGAATTGAATTATGTAAACATTCATTCCACCGTCTCGGTAGATTCATAATCATAAAACATTTAATTGAAATCTCAATTCATCAATACATATATTTAAACTCAATTTACATACAATATATACACCATCAATATACCCAAAATCAATTCCATATACATAAATAGAATCAATATGGAAACA
Source organism: Salvia hispanica (assembly GCF_029641045.1). Classification (NCBI taxonomy): domain Eukaryota; kingdom Viridiplantae; phylum Streptophyta; class Magnoliopsida; order Lamiales; family Lamiaceae; genus Salvia; species Salvia hispanica. The sequence continues at coordinate 51,477,454 of NC_142695.1, forward strand.
ATATATTTCAAAACATGAGGGATTGAGCATACAAATATGAATTGACAATTCATCAATTAAAAATATCCATAATCAAACTATGGAAACAATATTTGGATTTATGGAAGTATAACATACTTAAAATCATATCTCAATACAATATCAATTAATTTCATTCTATACACACAATCATAACAGAATTAAATATTCATGCTGAAATAATTTTCTACCAAAACAGCCGAATCAAAACATAAAAAATTCAACTGGTCGTATACATATACTAAATTCACAAATACGTTATGCGATTTACCAAGATCTAAGTCATAAGATGCTTGAACGTATTCTAGAAAATAAAACAGACGACTAATACATAAAGCATAGTTTGATAAGTTTCTATGATTATAACTCATATATATTCATAAAATACGTAACATACAATTCAACAAAATTGAATTCATAATATATTTGACCATAAAAAAAAACAAACGATTCAATTCATACAGTAGTTTATCAAACAATAAATTCTAAAATTATGGTTTTCAATAATACGAAAATACATGAGTTCTCAACCATGCTCTGATACCACATGTTGGACATTATTTATCATCATATATTCAAGAATACATAATTGAATATAAATAAAGCAAGATCTTCAACAACATGTATTTCACGTACAACCATAAACATAATAGGATCGAAACATACCTTGGCGATCCATAGCGGAAGCGATTGAGGAAGGAGGAGACGAACTTCCCCGGACTTTCTTTGGCGTAGTGGCGTAACTCCAACTCCAAGGATTTGTTTCTCTCTCTTTCCCTCATTTATGTGTTCTCTTGATGTGATCACCACACTTGTATTTATAGGCAGAGAGAGGACAAACCCTAATTATCAAACCCTAAAAGCCCTTTCTATCAAAGAGGCCCAAAATAATTTATTCATAATCATAAACTTGATTCTCAAGTCTCACGTAAATCACAAACATTATTCCTTACTTATATATTCCTTTCCTTAATATATGATAGGAAATATATTATTTCCAAATCGGTGACTATATATTAGTCAACTAACAATCGGCCATATATAATTATATATAACCTCAATTTCCTTGTTAGCCATAGGAATCATATTGTGAATTACCATTAATTGACTAATTAATCATATGATTAGGAAACGTCCCAATAACAATAATTAATTAGGGAAAAATGTGTCGTATACCAAGTTAATGTATTATATTAAATATCCAATTCTATTTAAGATTTTATCACATGTCACATATGTGAGACATAAACTTACAAGGTATGCACACAAATATCGGCTCCCTCGCACACACTCTTCCTTTGTAGTACTTGAAAAACGCTTATTCTGTTTTCTGTTTTATGTGTAAAAATTATTTGTGTGCATTTTGTCGAACAATAGGAGAGCACATAATTTTGTTGTTCCACATTTTATACTATAACTTATATTTCTCGAGTTTAACAATTTTTCATGTTAAAAGAAATAACAAACAAGCTACACACTGTTGCCTTTACTTTATCAAAGTTTGAGAAAGTGGACTATCAAATAAGCTACACACTTTTGTATTGATATATTCATGATGCGCAAACTACATTTTTAATACATACTACATGATTCATTTGACTAAATCGATGGACGCTCTTTGAATTTTGATAGTACACCATTCGCTACAGCATCTGTAAAACTTCTATTTTCAATATTTATGTTCAGATTGGAAGTGCTAATGTCATATAAATAAGCAAGATCATAAACCTAATGTCTAAGTGCATTAGAAAATTTATATGGATAAATGTGAATCAACATTGCTAGCCGAAGATGTATACTTTTTTATATGCATATGTACAGTCACTTTTAATTTAGCTTAGCATGTATTAGCACCTGATTTTATTGAACTTCACAACATAGATTTTTATAAAAAACTATCTAGGTTCAGTTGAACTATTCTTATAGTTTCACCTCAAGGTACATTAAAAGATTAAAAAAAAAAAAAGTACTCCATGCTTCTGCGAGACATTAGGATGATTCTGGTATAATTTTTATTTTTCCTCTATTTATCACAATTAGGAGTCCCAACTCTGCGTGATGGACAATGTACAACATGAGGGTATAAAAGAAATCATATTGGAGGTTGTTTTTGGGTCTTGATTTATGATGCACATCATATATGTTGAAAAATAAACTGCGGAAAATAAAACTCAAGAACTCTTGAAGACTACATTTTGATTGATTTAAATTCTTATTTGAAATACATTCTACATCTCTATTTATAGGACTATGGAAGTAAAGTGTCTAGAGACTTATAAACTTGAGACTCTACCATAACAATGACATATTCCCTTGAGACCCTAAAGTTACTCTTTCCCACAATCTTGAGACTCTCATATTCTATTCCCAACACTCCCCCTCAAGTCAAGTATCGAGTTTTTCGAAACTTAACTTGCACGATCTTCACTTTGATAAATAGTTTATACTCGTATTTAGGAGTTATTCATTTTTCATTGACAGTTTATACTCGTATCATAGAGCTTTTTTCAATTCATCATTGATAGTTCATACTCGTATCAAGGAGTTCTTCAATTTTTTTTTTGTTGACAGTTTAGCTCGTGTCTAGAGCCATCTTCGGCAGTTTTAGCTCGTGCCATTAGGAGCCATCTTAGACAGTTTTTACTCATGTCCGGGAGCCTTCTTAGACAGTTTTTACTCATGTCGAGGAGCCCTCTAGTCTTTGGACTGAATTTAAGGACCATTTCCGGCCCATTCCAACTCAAACTATGAGCCCATTATTTTCATTTATTTTCCTTCTCGAGTCCAATAACCACCAGGCCCAAATTACTACTCCTTTTTGGAAACCTTGCAGAAAGAAGACTAACGCCATCAGCCTCCTTTTTCTTTTATGGGTTCCTTCTCAGTGACAGACTGTCAAGACGCGCCACCCCTGCCGAGTAACCGTTGAACGCCTTGTTTCTTCTCTTGACTGTGGCTATGCGATGCTGCACCATCAGCAACCACCAGAGACCTATTCACTGCTGCCGCCTTCTCCATCAATGCTGGAATCGCCCGGCAGTCTAATTCTTCCCCTCTGCCGGACAGTGCCGTTGCTCACCTTTCAGCCTCTTCTTGGCATTCTTCTAGCGGCTATTATGGCCCTACTTCCCAATGCCATCAATAATTTCCTTTCTTCGAAGACTCTCCTCAGTCGAAGCAACTTGATGCTATAGACTATTCACCGCCACTCCTGCTGTCATCATATCGATCTTCTTCGGCACCATGACCTTCACAGTGGCTGTGTGGTGACACTATCTCTCTCCCCCTCGCCGCACAGACGTTGGTTGCTCCGCCACTATGTTTTCTTCTCTTCCGGAGGTGGATACTCGATCTCTTCCATGGCTGCTCCTCTGCAGCCTTCTTCTCCGTCTGTGGCGGCTCCTCCGACAACTCATAGGTGTGTGTAAACTTCAGCCAGCTGCTTCTTCATCGGCCGGAGCGACGCCTTGCTTTCTCGACGGCATCTGCTCGATCGCCGCTTCTCTCTTCCACTGACCTTCTTCGGCAATGGGTGAAATCATCCGACAATTGTATTGTTCGGTCGCTGGCTCGCTCTTCCACTAGCCACCTCCTTCTGGTTTCTCCGTGGAGACTTTCGAGTTCTTCTTCCACAGTTTTTCCTTCCCCGGCTGTGGGTGGAACTATCCGGCAGTGGAAGTCCTCTCCCCCTCGGCCGGATGGTTCTTGAACAGGGTTGCTCCAGTTGCTGTTGCAACACATCCAGTCACTTCTTCTCTCCTTATACAGTGATACAACATCGTCGTGCGTGTTCGCTTTGGGCGTCTAGCGCCGCTGCTTTTTTACTCAGCGGGCAACCGATTCACCGCCACTGCCAGCGCTGTTTAGCCGCCAACATTGCTTCTCGCCGCTGCCATCTCCACCGCACGGTTGTTCGTAAAGCAGCAGCCTCGTTATCGCCGACGTTCATCGCTGTTGGGGTTCCGCCGCCGTTGCCATCGCCTTCCGTTACCTCTCGTCGTCTCTGTTCCTACCACGGCGCTGTTGTCGCTCAAGTTTCAGGCATTTGCTCGTTCAAGTCAGCGCTTCCCCGACCATTATGCACCCACGTTTTCGGCTCTTCTCAGTTGTCGATGACCACGAACCTTTAATTTCTGGGTGGCATGCTCTTGCTCCATCGACGCCCTCATCTCGCATAGACGACTGTTTGGTATGAACTATGAACAAGTAAGAATCTACTCCCTCCGTCCCGCTTAAGATGACACTGTTTTCCTTTTTAGTTTGTCCCAACTAAGATGACACATTTCTTTTTTTTTTTGGTAACTTTCTCTCTCCTATTAATACACTCAACCACTTTTTCTCACTCATATTAAAATATCCATCTATCTTCATCTCTCTACTTTAATACCTACACTCACCTTCTCTCTCTCTCCAATTAAACACTTTAATCAATAACTCCTAAAATCCCGTGCCGGCTACGCAATGTGTCATCTTAGCCGGGACGGAGGGAGTAGTAGTTTAAGATCAATTTTTCACTTGGTTTATTTGGGCAGATTCTCGGCTGTATATTTGGGAGGGTTTTGTTCTTTTTGTTTTTTTTTTTTTTTTTGTTTTTTTTTTATAGAGACAGATCGATCCTTGAGGGATCAAACCTGCTCTGATACCATGTTGAAAAATAAAATGCGGAAAATAAAACTCAAGAACTCTTGAAGACTACATTTTAATTGATTTGAATTCTTATTTGAAATACATTCTACGTCTCTATTTATAGGACTAGGGAAGTAAAGTGTCTAGGGACTCATAAACTTGGGACTCTACCATAATAATGACATATTCCCTTGAGACCCTAAAGTTATTCTTTCCCACAATCTTTAGACTCTCGTATTCTATTTCCAACAATATCAATATGTCCTGAATTATTTGTCTCTATAGGATCTCAAAAATCCAAAGTCAATATGACTTCAATCCCATGATAGATGAAGAACTTGAGAGGCTGGTATGCTACTCACATAGTTCATTGGATCCTGTGTCTTATTTTCAAATCCTTGGCACTTTAAGTGCTTCTCTTGGTTTTTGTAGAAAAGTTTATATAGTTCATCAAAAAGACATAAAGAAGAGAAAAATGATTTGCATTTTCTTGCATTACCAAGTTGCTTTTCTTAATTACTAGTATATGGTATTTTTGTCAACTGAGAAAGTCCTAATCTTATAATAGTATATGGATGGATGGAGTTCGACTAAATGACTCATGATGTTGATGGATTCTTCAAATTTAAGTGCCATATATCTTGAATCTCAGTCTGGTTTTGTTCTTTCAACGGAAATAGTATTTCATTTATGTGCATGGTGATCATGTGCCTCTTTTTGTATATCTTCCTTCACGGAAATGGTGATGGAAATAGCAAATGTCTTCTTCCCCAGCAACTGAAGCCCCAGTATGAGACACATTCATTTTTTAACACTCTAGAAGCTCACTTTCTCTTAAATTCCATGTAGTGGAGTACTATTATTTTTGTCAAGAAATCCATGTATGATCCAGTGGTATTTCCATATCCAACTTTTTTGGTTGAAATCCATAAAGGAGTGTTGTCTTGTCAAGAAAACCTAGGGTGATCATGTGGTTCTTCTATCTTATTTCACGGAAATGGGACTTAAGTTGCGGTTGGATGTAGTTGAGGAAATGTCTTCTTCAACCGCACATAGCTAATCCTATTGAGTTGTTTCAAGTAATTGGTGTTAAAAAAATGAAAGCTTTAGCTCAGCAATGGGATAAAAATATGACGGTCCTTCAAGAGAAAATGAAGTTCAGTGAGAGAAACAATGCAATCCTGTAACTCCAAATAATGTCCTCTATTGGTGGAAAAGCTCCCCTCCTCCTTACCAAACACCAAACATAACTAATTTTTAAAAATATTTTCTAATCTTCTACTTCTTCTATTTGGTTACATATATGATTTGCAGAATCTTTTTTGCATCCTCTTATGGAGCAATGAGAAGAGCGGGATGCATGACACTCGTATCAAACAAGCTTCAGAAGCTCTTAATTAAGTTAGAGATGTGGATAGATGTAGTTCCTCTGCTTTGGAAAAGAAGCTGAATCCTGAGACGGAGTACTACTGTTGTTGCATTCCTGGTTTGGCTAGTTGGTTGAACCTTTTGGGAAATTAATTTTGATAGTGTTTAATTTTGCACAGCATGCCATCATAACGAACATTGCTCAGCACGCTACTATGCAGGAAGTATCAAGGTTCCAAATTCACATATCAAACATACAAAGAGGTTTCGTTCCAAGCACTCACAAGATGGTAAGGTTCCTGTGCTCTGTGTCTAGAGGTGAACATGGCAACCACCAAAACATCTGCTAAAGCAGAATCCACTTCCAGCTGATTGATTGGCTTTGGGCATTCTGGACTCGGTGGATCAACATTCACAACAGATTTTCTATTGGAGAATTAGTCTGCTTAGAACTCAATATTCCAGTGCCAAATGTTAATCACTAGTAGTAATAAACATAACTAGTGCCACAATCATACACAACCATACCAAAATTGAAAAAAGAATTAATCAGAAAATAACATTAAACGCCATAATCCAGAGCAGCTGAAATGGGATCGAGTATCACTATTCCATGGCTAATTGACCATCACAATCATAGGATTTGTGTTGTGTACATCTTTGATTTTCTTAAATTCAAAGGAATATGAATTTCATAACATTTCTCTAATCATTTTCCTTGTCAGCTTATAATCTTCAACTATACGGTTGCTTTTGTATTAACAAATTAATTTGATGAAGTAGTATTAAATTAATTGGTAGAACACTTTAATCAAATAAAGATCATACTACTTATTAAGTAGTAGTATTAGTAGTAGTAAAGAAGGATCGATCATGGGTATATTAAAATACGAGTTTTTACAGCATGTGTAGTAACAGAGCCATCGGGTCCATTGCTCGTGCCTCAGCGATGGTAACTTGGTATGACTGAGGTCGTGATATTGTATCCCACGTACTCAATCTTCCTTCTTGCTTAAAATGCTTATTTATTTTTATTTACTGTGTTATTTTAAAAACACGTCTTATTGTGTGGGTAAAGTGATTAAATGGGACAGCTTAATTTGTTCACTTGCTATCTAAGTTAAAACCCAAAATTAGAATTGGATGAATCGTAAAATATAATTTCCAAAAAGATTAAAACAATGAGTCGATTTGTGGATTTGAGAGGTTGAGTCATAAGAACAAAGTTAGGGAAACAAGGAAATAACTTAATATGCGCAATATTTATTTACCAAAGTAAAAGTAAGAGTTAGGAAATTGCTACTTATGAGAGTAATGGAGGGCCACGTGTAGCGGATGAATAGGAAGCATTGACCTCATTGAATTCATATATATTAGTAAAATCTAAGAGCGTGGACGCCAGATTGTTCGCGCCTAAAGGTTATTTTTATGTTGGCTACCAAAAGTATAGACTTCTTTTTTTTTTGACAAAAATTTTCAATTAAATTTTATTATTAGGCGATCTCGTTGAGTATGCCAAAATTTTATTTACTGATTCATAAATTCTTATTCATGATTACTGATATCTATTGAGATTCATTATTGCGATTAAACTGATTTCTATTCAAGTTTTAAACTCTTCACATTGATTGACTATGCCCAAATATTCTTTGCGCTTGTGTACCATTGTGTGTGCGCTTTTATATGGAGCAATTTTTTACATGTTCTTAAATGTTCATATATGATAATGCTTTGTTAGAATTTCGTTCATTCATTTACACTAGTCCGGCCACTAGTCCACACCACTACAGGAGAATAGTCCGGACTAAAAAATGCTGATGTGGCGTACTATAGTTCGACCACTAGTCCATATTATTATGGATGCTCTTATATATTACTCCATCCGTCCCGCTTTAGCAGTCTCATTGACTTTTCTGCTCTCTTTTTGTAAAAATAATAAAAAATAGTTAAAGTGGAGAAATGGTAAAGTAAGAAAGACAATAATGTAGATAAGACTATTATCTCTCTTAATTTACCATTTCTCCTCTATAACTATATTTTTTTATCATTTTTACAAAAAGAGGACAGAAAAGTCAATGAGTGCTAAAGCGGGACGGAGTGAGTAATTAATTCAAGAAATGATAAATTGCTTTGAGTTTAATTCTGACTTTTTTTTTTCTTTTTGTGGAATAAAAGAGTGAAGCAGAATGGCAGTCTTTGGAAATTACTACTATGTGTGTATATAAAATACTACTCCCTCCGTCCCATTTTAAGAGTCCCGGTTTACCATTTTTTAGTATTCCACTTTAAGAGTCCTGGTTGGAATATTCCATAAATGGTATTAGGCCACACATTCCACTGACTATTTTCCACCCACATTTTATTACTATAAAACTAATATAAAAAAGTATGAGTCACATTTCACTATCTTTTTTCACCAACTTTTCTTTATATTTTTAAAGCCCGTGTCAAACTCAATTGGGACTCCTAGAGTGGAACGGAGGGAGTATAGGTACCCACTTTGTTCGTTTTCGACCCATCCATTAGGCTTGACCAGGCCCAAACCCCGTTCGGTTCCAACTTCCAAGAGAAATTCTGTGTCAGTGTTTTAATTAATAAGTCCCATTTATCTTGCTTGTTTTTTTATGGTATGGATATTAATTGATAAATTCTGAATATTTATTGGGATTAATATCTTAACCGTGTGCAATTATTTATAGTAGGAGTTTACATGCTTTAGAATTGTAGGAGTAATCAACATGTGTCGATACAAATTACTTTATAGAGCTCAACAGAGAGAAAAATTTCCAGAGCTATATATTTTCTCGGCAGAAAATAATAGAGGAATGCCACGTGTAGTGGATGAACACTAGGCATTGAACTCGTGGAATGTAAAGATGGACTTATGTAATTAATATATACTAATGGTCGCGGCCAAAGCTATTCGATGTTGGCTACCAAAAGGGTGAATAATGAACTTCTTTTTTTGGCGATAAGAATTTTCAATTAATTTTTAATTAGGTGTCTCGTTGAATATTCCCAAATTTTATAATTGATTGGCAAATTCTTATTGATGTTTAATTAATTCTATTGAAATTCATTATTGCGATTAAACTGATTGATAATTAATAAAATTGTATACTCTTCTTACTGAATGACTATGCCCAAGTATTATTATTGAGATTCATTATTGTGCAAATAAAAGTGACAAATTTTATAAATAGGTGATTTGTGACTATGCCCAAATTTTATTAATATAAAATGACCATCAATTTAGCCATGTTTCGAAAAATTATAAGATATGTTTATGAAAAATAAGTTTGAGTAAAGATAGTAATTAGCTTAATAGAAAACTGACATTACGATGATTCATAATTATACTATTTGATTTTTTGCTGACAATGGAACCGTGTGTGCAACTAAAGCTGGATTCTTATATCCAGAGCAAATGTCAAGCTATATTGGTATGAATATTAATATGAGTAAATATATTGATTCATGACATAGACGTAAACACAAATAGAGTAACCGAAATTTGGTGAATGCAAAATGCATTAGCAACCAGTAGTACTACTTCCTCCGTCCCATAAAAATATAAATAATGGGTATAATACAATAATAAATAGATAAGCGACTGGTATGGTAAAGTAAGAGACTAGAGGAGAATGATAGTTAAAGTAGTGTTTGTATAGTGAGACCTACATTCTTAAATTGATATAATTTTTTAAAAATAGAATACATATATTTTTGTAGGACGAACGAAAATGAAAAGTGCAATATTTTTATGGAACGGAAGAGTACTATTTTCTTGTATGAGGCTTGGCCAACCAACTCTCAATATTAGAATTTCGTGACCGAAAATGAACTTCGAATTGTGGATTGTGAAGTACACTTTGGCATGGAAAATATAAAAAGTTTAAAAAATGTTTGGCAACATATCAACGATTAAATATCTTATGGCTTTATCCTAATAAATGATGAATTAAATCGATCTTCTCACAACTTATTGATATACTGAGATATACTCCCTCCATCCATAATTAAAAGTCTTATTTTTAAATGGCGTAGGTTTTAAGAGATGTTAAGAAAAATAGGTGGAAGAAAGTTAGTGGAATATGTGTCTCACTTATATATATTAATTTTAAATGATATATGAGTGGAATGAGTTAGTGGAATGTGAGATCTCTTTAATATTTATGATAATTATGAATCGGGACTCTTATTCGTGGACGGACTGAAATGGAAAAATAAACTCTTATTCGTGGACGAAGGGTATATAAAGCAGACCACCCTATCATAATAAAATCGGGCGCGACCTCTCTGAAAAAGTTTAATAAGCCCAACAGGATTTATTTCTGATTAAGCCCAGATTAACGATTTTCATCTTTTTCTTTTGCTAATTAGCTGACAATAGCTATTTAATTTTAACTAAATTAGTTATATTAAATAGCTGTTACTATATATTCTTATTTTGTAACTTATTTCATTTATTCCCGTCTTAAACGTAATGTGCGACATTTTAACGTGATTTAATTTATTCAAACGAACTTTATGTTCGAACTTCAATATTAATTAGAAATGATTTTGTGGAGAAGACAAAAGTAAAGTCCAATTTAATAGATCTGAAGAAAATCAGGATTGGCCCAAATAGTAATTCATGGAGTAGTTTTTATGCTTTTGTAATAGAATTTTTTGGCATAGCTACGAGTAGGTGCTCGCTTTATTCAACACAAGTGTTCCAAGCACGATAACGTACTTGGGATCACAAGGTTGCGTTGACCAATTTGGCGACCACAATCGTTGCTCGGATAAATATTCCGAGGAAGCAAATAACGAGCACTTGAAGTGCACAGCATTTCCCAATTTCCCGAGCACTTTTGGCCTTTCACCGGGCACTTAACTGTCAATTCACTTAACTGTCAATTATTATTAGTTAATTGGATCTTGAACTAGAATATGTATAATATAATTACGTGGTTTTCATGTGATTTCTGGTCTACATGGATACAACTCATTTTAGTTTTGTCAACAATCAAATTAACAAAATTACTAGTATGTTTAATAATCGATTCTCTTTTTCTACGTAGGTGCGTTTAAATTTATAAAATTTAATATATGTGTTGTGTTTTATATGACACTGATTTTATATCATGAAACACATAATTTATAGTACTCCTAATAAAATGAAGTGTAAGCGATTGATTTAAGTTTATTCATCAAGTATTATTAATTTTTTTCTGATAAAGTATTCTCCTACTAAATATTCCATCACGTATATTCCCATGTCATTAGAAAACTATACTTTGAAAAATCATCTACATCCATTATTGACATATCAAGCCCATAAGACAAGAGTCGGCCCAACTATATAATAATGATAATGGCAATTTCGAAAATCAAATTTATCACTTGATTCATTATGCTCAATTAGATGAGGCATAAAATGCTAGTTGGGTACACCCTTTGAAGTCACTCGCCATCGAGGTCATGTAGATGAGGCATAATTTCACATTTGTTATTACTTATTGGTTTGGGTTGATAGATAGGTGTCGGGTACACAATAGAATTAGTTCTCAAAGTTTTTTTTTTAAAATATGAATTTACCTAACAAATACTCCCTCCGTCCCAAGGTATTAGACCAACTTTCTTTTTTGGGATGTCCCAACATATTAGACTCATTTCCTTTTTTAGCAAAAAACATCTATCTTATTTTATTCTCCACCTACTTTTTTCTCTCTTCTTTCCCCTACTTTTTCCCTCTCTCATACTTTACTCTCTCCACTTTAACTATTTAAATATCAATTCCTTAAATCATGTGCCCAAAAGAAGTGAGTCTAATACTCCAGGACGGAGGGAGTATATATCACTCAACGTGATCTGCAATTGGTTACAATACTATTCATTGGATGAATTCTTGATGTTCAACTCGAAAACTGGTTGATAAATTTCGTTCGGTTAAGAACTAAGAAGCGATCTAACTCAACTTACATAGTCGCCTCTAACTTCTAATTCCTTATTTAGTTGTAGTGTTTGATTAGTTCCAATATTGTTATTTATATTTCAGCACTTCAAATTCAAGTATTCAGGAAATGAGTATAATTTGTATAAATTAAAGATATGATTAATTCCGGAAAATTTGTTCATATTCGAGGATTAGCACTTTAACATTATTTACAATATTATATTATTAAATTACATTAATCTCGAGCATGGGTGGGGACACAACTGACAACACAACTAATTAATTATATACTCCTAGGTAGGGGTGGGAATACGGATATCGGGTATTGGATTTACCCGTACCCGACCCGATACTCGTAGGGTTTTGGATACCCAATATCCAATTTTATGGGATTGGGTATGAGATTGGATATTGAAATTTGAGATAATTCGGATATTGGATAACCCGAATGGGTATCGGGTATTACCCGAATATCCAATTTATTATTTAAACGCATTTTTTAAATTAGATTTAGGCGTTTAGCAATGAATGCTTCTATATTTTGCTTAGTTGTTTAATGCTTTTACTTATTGCGCAACCAACTCATATGCTTTTTATATTTTATTTAATTATTTTGACTTTTGAATTATATTATTGGTTGCTTCTACAGTTATATTAAATGCATAACTTTTATTATTTTACTTACATATTGCATAACCAATCCCCAAAAATATAATCGTATACTTTAAAATAAATGAAACATTAAAGATATTAGTCAATTTAAATATTTCTATATTTATTTTAATATATAAAATTTTAATTTTTTTAATAGTTAATAACACTTGTAAAGAGCCGGGTATGGATACCCGGAGCGGGTATTGGAGTACCCGAAAATATATTGGGGCGGGTTTTGGATAGATATTTCAATGATTTACGGGTTTGGGTATCCGATTTTTTCGGATCGGATATCCACGAATACCCGTATTCCCACCCCTACTCCTAGGTCTCAATCCACTCACTCCCCCTTTTCATCTCTTTCGTACCAAGTGTACATTTTTTCCTACGAAATACAGTATATTTCTTATAAATATCCTTAATTAAAAGTTCAATCTCCTCGAGATTCACAAATTATTAAAATAAAGAAGGAATTTACTAAACCAAGTATAATTTCCTTATTTCTACTAGGAGAATCTACTAGTACGTGTTCATCCATTTCTTAATACTAATAATAAATCACACAAACAAAAAAACAATGTCACCAAATTTCCTTTAATTTCCGCAACATTTTTTAAAAATCCTCTCTTACTTGCTTAAATACGAGTATTACTAAAATTAGTAAAAAATTGTAAAGTGTTACTCTAGAACTAAGATAGGTACTACAGTCAAATGAGTGCACGGGTAAAATGATCGTAATTCTCAAATTATTCTTTTAAGTTCTTTTTAGTTCCAATATTGCATGTCTTCATATTTCGGCTGTCAGTCGGCGTCGGCAAACATTAGTTTGATATTATCCACTTTGGGTCAAGACCGCAAGAATTTATTTTTGGGTCACTCCCAAAAGGCCTCAAACTAATTGGGGTTGGACAGGAATTATATACACCTTCCAACTTCCCTCAAATGTCCGATGTGGGATAGGTTTGTACTAACAAACCTCCCCCTCAAACCGAGACCACATCGAAACACATAATGGGCTCCGACTCAGACGGATCGTCGGCCCCACTCAAACATGGGTCTCGCAAATCGGACCAGACCCGACGCCAACCTTGCTCTGATACCACTTGTCAGGATTGTCGGCGTCGGCAAACATTAGTTTGATATTGTCCGCTTTGGGTCAAGCCCGCACGGATTTGTTTTTGGGTCACTCCCAAAAGGCCTCAAACTAATTGGGGTTGGACAGGAATTATATACACCTTCCAACTTCCCTCAAATGTCCGATGTGGGATAGGTTTGTACTAACAAACATTTGTTAGTATGTCTTGAATTTGTATAGGATTAGGTTTCCTAATTGGGATAGGATTATGTTTCCTAGGCCCAGTCTGTCTCATGTATGCCTATATATATGGGAGTAGAGCACATAATTCTGTGATCTGAGATCTGACAGATCCAATCTGTATCTGAAAACCGCAGTCATAATACAATTTGTTCTCCGTTTTTGCCCGTGGACGTAGCCAACACAACATTGGTGAACCACGTAAATTCTGTGTCTATTTACGTTCTTTTGTTTCTCGATTCACAATTGCCCTATTTGTCATAACAAACTGGTATCTAGAGCCTTGGTTTTCGAACTAGGATTTTGAATTCCGCTGCGAGGGTTTTGTCTGGTAAATCGAGATGTCTGCTCTGAACGTGAAGGTTGATAAATTCACCGGGAGAAATAGTTTTGGTTTATGGCAGATCAAGATGCGATCTCTGCTGAAGCAGCAGGGTTTGTGGGAGCCGCTCAAAACAAAGAAGGCTACGGAGGATGATAAGGAGTGGACAACCCTAGACGAAAAGGCCCACTCGACCATCATATTGAGCCTGTCTGACGATATTATCATCGAAGTTGCGGATCAGGAGACGGCTGCTGCTCTTTGGGCGAAGTTGGAGAGTCTATACATGACGAAGTCTCTAACCAACAAGTTGCTCTTGAAGCAACGTTTGTTTCGGTTACGCATGCAGGAAGGTACGCCCCTTCGGGATCATCTGGAAAATTTGAATAATATTTTGCTAGATTTGCGTAATGTTGAAGTTAAAGTTGAGGAGGAGTACATGTCTCGAGTCATACTCTAATGCAGTAGGGAGTTTGATGTACGCCATGGTCTGTACTAGGCCAGATATAGCGCATGTTGTCAGCGTTGTTAGCAGGTTCATGGGAAATCCTGGAAATGAGCACTGGCAGGCTGTGAAGAGGATTTTTCGTTACTTGAGAGGTACGTCTGATGTTGGTCTCATTTATGAAGGTGATACTCACTGTTTAGTGACTGGTTATTCTGATTCTGACTACGCTGGAGATGTCGATAGTAGAAGATCTATGACCGGTTATGTTTTCACTCTTAGTGGTTCTGTTGTTAGTTGGAAAGCAACTTTGCAGGCTGCAGTTACTTTGTCTACTACTGAAGCAGAGTATATGGCATTGACAGAAGCTGCTAAAGAGGGAATATGGTTGCAAGGGCTAGTTGGTGATCTTGGTTTACATCAAGATCAAGCTGTTGTGTTCTGTGACAGTCAGAGCGCTATTTGTTTAGCCAAGGATCAAGTCCATCATGAAAAGACTAAGCATATTGATGTGAGGTATCATTTTCTAAGAGATGAGAAGAGAATTGAGGTGAAGAAAGTAGGTACTGCTGATAATCCTGCTGATATGTTCACCAAGTCGGTCCCGCAGAGCAAGTTCCAACATTGTTTGGACTTGCTTAATGTCATGAGCTGTTAGTTGCCCGTGGAGGGCAAATCTGAGGCAAGAATGGAGAAGTTTGTTCGTCTGGTGTTATGATGATGCGTCTGCAAGGGAGAATTCAAGTCAAGGTGTAGATTTGTTAGTCTGCCTTGAATTTGTATAGGATTAGGTTTTCTAATTGGGATAGGATTATGTTTCCTAGGCCCAGTCTGTCTCATGTGCGCCTATATATATGGGAGTAGAGCACATAATTCTGTGATCTGAGATCTGACAGATCCAATCTGTATCTGAAAACCGCAGTCATAATACAATTTGTTCTCCGTTTTTGCCCGTGGACGTAGCCAACACAACGTTGGTGAACCACGTAAATTCTGTGTCTATTTACGTTCTTTTGTTTCTCGATTCACAATTGCCCTATTTGTCATAACATCGGCATCTAATTTCATATATTTAGATAACGAACTAGGTTAAAAGACGGGATTAATTTCTATGTTTTTGTTCATACGCTTTATTGTTATTATTATTTATATCATATGCATAAATACACCAATTTTTCTTCCTACGTTGGTTTCTTCCTAAAATAATACAATGATCACACATTTCTTTGCAATGATCATGTCACATTTATTCCATCATCTCTATTTGATCGAATTAACAGGTTTTGGTTGTTGATGATAAAAAGACTAAAGCAAAATGCATCAAAAGGTCATATTGTTTATATTCATAGAATTTAATTTTTATTTTTAATGGACGGATAAAAGTATTTCTCTATATCCATTTGGATTTCAAATAAATATTAGTTCTTCTAAATTTGATTGCATACTTTTCTTTTTTAGTTCGGTTTGATTTTTAAAAATTGACACAACAATAAATTGAATAATGGAGTATATATTATAAATTATTTTTTAATATTATTATATATGAAATTTCAGATTCGATTAATTTGTTTTTCTAGTTCCGTCTGTGTTAAATAGACCTCATAGTCCACTAACCCTTTCTTTTAGTATTTCTTAAAATTGATATCAAACTCAAATAAGACTTCTAATTGCTAATGAGGAGTAGTACTGTTAATAGTTAAAGGAAATAGAAATATTAAAAGCTACTTTTAAAATATTAAAATTTTGATTGTTCAGCATTCACCAACTTTTTCAAGTTTCAATGCTCTACTGCCTCTACTATGAGTTCATTTGGTCATGCGGTTATCGCAAATTTCTAAAACAAATTGGGAAGGCGTGTGTATCATCAGGGTACTTAAACGACGTCGGACAGAAGAGAGAGGGGACCGCTGTCGCTGCTAAATAATCCTTCGCCAAATCAATTGCATTTTTAAGACATCAAAAACGCTACTCGAGATACATTTACCCCTTATTCATAAAGCACAAACAAAAGTTCCCTTTTTATGGAGTCTTTTTTCCAAATTGAACTAAAAATCATTGTTTTTTTGTTTTCTTAGTATATGATAATAGGACATGGAAAATATTATAATGTTCAAATAATGATATTTAATGCTCATTTGAGAATGTGTCAACAGGTAAGGTGGAGTAACGTTGAACAGAGGGGCCGCTGACTAATTTATGCATATTTGAAGTTATACTATCAATTACGTAGTAACTCATAAATAATTCCAAAAAAACTAAAGATTAAAATAATAACCTTTTAAAATAAATCCGCGGATCTACTACGAAACTCACAGATGTTAAATACTCTACATATCTTCATTTGATTTTGATTCATTTTACATTTCACACAATTAAATTAATTCCATTCTTAATTATCTATTTAGATGGAATTTTTAACACAATTTTTTTGGTATAAACATCGGGCAGTGCCCAAACAATATTACTAACGAACATAAAAAATTTGAGTTTACGGCAAATAGCAAAAATTTGCCAATGTAATTCGTGATTTTAGCGTTTATAATCCATTTAGGAAATGTAAACTAAATTGGTTTAAAAATTAGTGGAATATGGATTGATCCTATTTTTAGACTTTATTTAATTAAAATATGAATGTAATAATTAATGTAATGTGAAGTCTATTTATCATAAACAAATACAAGTAAAACTAGATATTTCATGATGAATATTCAAAGAAATTGCATGTGTTGTTGCTTACAACAGTTAATCCTGTTATTTAGTTACTACTTTCCAAGTTGAAGTACACATACATTTCTATGGAAGCAGAGGTATTGGAAATTTTGAGTTTGTGTGGACAAATACTATCGTCATAAAGTATACAAGTTTAGACGAATTTTGATTTTACACGTAATCTTTGAAATTTAAAATCAAATAACTACTAGAAAATTCACAGACACATATAAATGCAACTAGAAAACTACTCCCTCCGTCCCGGATAATTCGAGTCACTTTGATCGGGCACGGGTTTTAAGAATTGTAATAAAAAGTGGGTTGAAAAAGTTAGTGGAACGTGGGTCCTACCTTTATATATTAGTTTTATAATAAAATGTGAGTAGGAATGAGTTAGTGGAATATGGGGTCCACTACCAAAAATGGTAAAAGTGAAGTGGGACAAATTATGTGGGACGGACCGAAATGGAAAACAGAAACGAATTATCCGGGACGGAGGGAGTATTATCTTAGACACTTTTTGTGTAATGGCACTCATTGCAAGTGTGAGGAAAATAATGTGATAACAAGCAAAATGTAGTGTCACAAACTACTCTTTTAAATCACACTATATAAATGCACGATAATTTACAAATAATCCCCACAAATATATATTATTACAACTTCCCACCTATATTTATTTGATTTATACTTTTAACCTACAAATTGCTATAGTTTGTATTTTCATCCTATAAATTATATTTAGTCCTTCAAATTTTTATATTTACATCTTTATTAAATATATAAATACATTTCCACTTTCAATCTAAAAAAATTATAGTATTAAATTGCTATTAACCATCCAATAAAATTTCATAAACGACTAATTAAATAAAATGCTAAATTTGAATAATAAAAATCCAATATCTAATCTTACATAGAAATCCTCCGTGCATAAAATAATAGTACTACAAAGGGAAACACATTTAAAACATAATACTTCAACTTGAATTGTCTCAATGAAAAAACTAATTTGATTGCATAAAAACATCCAGACTACAACTCTTCTCAACAGTGAGATGAAAGATTAGATTTACATGAAAGCCACACTTCCAATGTTCCACACGGATACATGCAACCACAACACATATAGCTTGTAGAAACTACCGAGTTTTAACAAGACGAGGGCCAATACCATGGATACAGCAAGCGGAAAAACAGAGGGTATCTGCCAACCTGCAAATCTGCAATATAGAAGAGAAACATCAACATTAAATAACAGAAATGGTGAAATTAATGGCAATGACAAACTTTGGACTAAGAAAACAAATCTGAACAAATAAGAAAATAAATTTTACATTAAATTATTGCATATGCCGAAATAAAAATTCTATAACTTTGAATGAAAAGTAATTTTCGTACCTAATTTGAATAGACATAAGTGAATCAGAAATAATTAGTAGCTACAGTGAATACACAAAGTATAAATCACATTTTAGTTTGTAGCTACAATGAATGCATAAAGTATAAATCACATTTTAGTTTTTTAATCAAGAACAAAGAAAATTATAGTAGTAGTAGATAAAGATCCATCAGGTGAATAACATAAGTAGAACATGGGAAAAGAGTAGAGCTCAAAAATCAAACAATACAAGTAATATAATAAAAATTACTATTACTAGCAAATTAACATTGCACATACCTCTTCAATTGTTAGACCAAAATTACTTTATGCACTCACTCACTGCAACATAAGACAAATAATCAGGATCATCAAAATTTATAGCAATTAACATTAGACATAGAAAAAAGAAAACATTACCAATATGTCTTTAACTTGCACAAATAACGGCTGTCATGTTCTTTGATTCATTAACTTCTTTGATTGAGCTTTTTGGTTTCTCTTACTTATATTCTAATAGCAAGTCAAAATCAAAATGATAAGTAGATTCATAGCTTGAATGAAATATCATTACATAGAGAAAATCTAGAATAAACCTTTGCATCTTCCCTTCTCCAGAAAGCAAGACATTTGATCCATTGATCTTCCAAAACTCTATCATCCTTGTCATGTATTAAGTGCTCGATAGGTACATCTGCCCAATAACTCGTTTTTTTCAAATAATGCTTCCAACTTCTCCATTTAACTCCGATGTAGGCCAAAACCCATTTAACTGCTCCATTTAACTCCGATGTAGGCCAACTTCTTCATTTAACTCCAACTTCTCCATTCAAATAAGCAAGACATTTGATCCATTGATCTTCCAAAACTCTATTATCCTTATCATGTATTAAGTGCTCTATAAGTACATCTGCCCAATAACTCGTAACTACATTAGACAAAGACATACATTATTAAACTAAAATAGAAAGCTAACTTAGTGGCTTATCTTTAAAATTACTTTAAAGTCAGAACAATGCATGTCAAAACATAAAAGACATAAAAGTAATTTTAAAGTCAGAACAATGCATGTCAAAAGATAAGCCACATTGTTAAAGAAAACTAACTTAGTCCAAAAGCATAGAAGGATAAAAGAACATGATGAATTATATAATCTACACTCTTTTGAAATGTTATTACCTTAATGACTTCGAGCATCTCAACGTTTTCCCCCTCGGCATGGCATGCCAATTATTAACATCTAATGGACACTAATTACCATTTCTTGCAATTGAAACTAAGAAATGACAAAGCTTGCTCTTTTCACCACCTATAGGCTGACCAAACTCATTATACTCGACAGAAATGAGTGGTAGATTTGGAGGGCGGCCCCAAATATTTGTCATATAGGTATGGCCTCTGCTTTCCTTTCCAATAGATTTAGGTCCAGATGCACTACCTTTAAGCACACAAAAAAAAAATGATTAATCTATTATCTAAAATATTAAGGAGCTTAATAGAGTGTGTGATTTCCCATTACCTTCCTCCTCTTCTTCGATGTCAACACTTATATCCTCATTCGAAAATGGAAACATGTTCAAAGCTTCTTTATTGTCGTCAAAATAAATCCGTCAGATTCGATTTAGTTTCACTATTTAATCGAAACATAACACGATTTTCTTTTTCTACTATCACATAGAAACCAAGTATTTTTTTTTACCTTCACTAGCTGTAAACCTTTGTGCTGACATATTCCGTTCCTCATGCAAACGAATACTTTTTTAGTCTGTGTCCCTCCTTTAGAAGCTACATGTAACTTCATACGTTGGAGTGAAAATAAGTAAAGACAATATCTGGTAAAAAATGATATAGTGAAACTTAGATCATTTCATCAACACTGGGGGGATAAAACAAAAATTACTTTAAAATTGATCACATTGCATAATAAAATTGATTAAAACATAAAAGCTACGTTAGCAACAGTAGATTATCATTCCCGTGAATATATTACATTTTTCATTCTCAAAATAATTTCACTGAAAAACTCACCATGCAAGAATTAGAGGTAGGTTTCAACTTGATTTTCTTCTCGTTCTTGTTCTTTGTGTTATACTATCAGAGATAACTGTGAGTTCATGAATTTGCTTGGAGTTGTGGGGGAGTGGACGGTTGTGAGATACATGTTTTGGCGCTTAATGTATCTCTCCCTAATTTATTCTCCCTAATTTATTCTTCTAATTTATGTTTTGGCGCTTAATAAATCTGCCGCTAAATCCCTAATTTATTCTCCCTAATTTATTCTTCTAATTTATGACCATGTCGAATGGTGATTTTTGAATAGTGCTTTTTGAAGCTACTTCCAATTGAGTACTAGTTTTCTTGGTGAATTTCACTAGCCAACAAGTGGATTACTTTTTTTTATAATTTTCCTAAATATTTTGTCCATATGTATAATGTAATAGGGGGTTAGGAGCCAACTTTTTTTTTTAATGTTACCAACAAATGCTTTTTTTCTTGAGCTTTTGTTTGGAGGTTTACTTTCTTCCATTTTTATTAATTTGGATGGAATTTTGATGTTATAAGGACTCGTTTGATAAAAAAGATGGGATATGAGAAGATATGTAAAATAAGATAAGAAATACGGGCTTCATGTCAAGATATGCAAAGATATAATTTTTTTCCGTTGTTGTTTGATAGAAAAGAAATTATCTAAATTTGTATTGTATATTAAATAACATGGTTTAACTTGACAAATTGGTGAGATACATAAACAAGGTTAATGTTATAATTTTGGTAAGATTAGATAGGGCCCTGGTCTTATATTGGGCTTTGAGTTAAGCTTAACTATGATATCAAACAATTAAAAATGTTCTTATATAATTCTCTATCTTGGTATTACTAACTTATTAAACATGCCCTAAATATATAGTGCATGTGTGGAAGACTTGGCGTTTTTTTGCATGGGATGAAAATGTTGTTTGGTATAGAAGAAACAATTTTTCTACAGTTTTGTAGGGGTTCGTAATTGCATTTTAAATAAATTTATAACATTTAAGGGTCAACATGTCACTTTTAAATATAATGTCACCGTGCCACATATTAGAAGTGTGAATGCTTTCACAAATTGTGCCAGTTCTCTAGCGGGAGTAGTGTGTTTTTCTAAGTGTTTCAGTTTTAGCCGAGTTCAGAGTTAATATATCTTTCCCTCCTTGACCCATTTGCAATTATTCAACACACAAAATTAAATACAAGATCTATATATTATTTTTATTTTCATTTTTTCAGAACTCCATCATAATATCAACGAGAAATCATTGCGTTATATCCGATCAGAATTGCCTTTCATTTTCTTTCTTTTACTAGCCGTCATTGTAGAACTCTCAAGTTAATATATTGTTTCTCAAAATATGTCAATCCCGATTATCAAATTGCGTACTATGCCGAAGTTTAAACTATAATGGAATGATGTTATTTATGAGGCCAAGAACGAGATCAATTTTCTACTTAATTTAGTCTTATATTATTAACCTTTTAAGTGACCAAGAACAGCGACCGGCGTCAATTAAACATCATGCATGAATTTTTGAACACATATTAATAATACTCTTTCGACTTACTGTTTTGTTACTTTGTAATGTATTGAAGTTAGCCATACATATCTTACATTGTACAAAAACGGGGCTAATTTTATCTTTATTTATGCTAATGTGCGTTTATCATGAAATAAAATGTTAAAAGTTTATTAAAAAATGTATGCTTGTATAATGCAATGAAATTTTTTCGGCGGTGTAATGCTTGGAAAAGAAAATATTATATCCTCAAAAGATAAGAAAAATTATGTCTCGTTCAATCTGGAATCACATAATAAAATTTGAATTTACCATCTGTTTTTGAGATCAATATCTTTAGTTGATTTAATACAAAAACAACTTAAAATTATTCTTCTATAACTTTATTTGGTAGTGTGAACTACAAAATTAGCCCCTATGTATAGTTAATCGAATGTTGGAGGTACTCATGTTTCAAAAAATGCACCAAACGCCTCTACGTATGTGTATAATATCATTTGAAGTCATTTTTCATATAAATATTTATGGTCTTTCATGCCCTTCTCATCCTCAATTTATTTCCAGAATGCCACTCCAAGGGCATTTTCCCCAAGATGAACGACACCTTTGCCGTCTACAAGTTACTTGTTGACGACATCTTCCTCGTCAACAAGATGCTCACTGTCGAAGATTACCTCAATGCCTTATATGCAGTTTTTATTTTTCTTTCTATCTTCGTAACTTAGGTGTTAGTGTGTTTTTAAGTATTAAGTCTATTGTTAATTACGTGTTATTATGTTTTTAAGTATTGATCAAATATTAAAAATCCATTGTACTTTATTGTAAAGAAGCATAATTTTAATTCATCAGCCCGATTCGCAAGGAGGATCGTGTAAATTCAAATTATTTTGGCATCGTGCAAATTTCAAATTATTTTGGCATCGTGCAAATTTCAAATTATTTCGGCCAAAGCCCCTGAACAACGTCTATTACAGCCTCAGTTTCAGTGAGATTTTCTTCGGCAACTACGACGGCCAGGATGCTCAGTTTCCCTCCTGCGCCAAAATCACCCTCTCCGGCGAGGTACAATATCTCTCATATTTTTCTTTATCTTTTCTTCTATCTCACACACATTCTCATTTTTTTCTCTGTTTCAGCTTGTTATGTTGTCGTCCCTCAACTTTTCATACGTTGATTCCTAATTTGCACGATAATATAAAAGGTGTTGCTACTTCTAAGCACCACCTTTCACAGACGACGATACCCGCCCTGACGTCGATGACGTGGCAGAGTTTGCACGGTGGCTTGTCAACAAGGGCAAGTGGAGCGTGATAGGCACCAACACTTCGACGTCCACCCCCTTCACGTATCCGGTCTCCTACACCGACGACGATACAGGCTCCCGGCTCTTCTACCTCTCCACATTGGACCCCGTGGAGAGGGAAGTGACGGTGGACGTCCGCGCGAGCTTCACGGTCTCGGAGGCATACATCAACGGTTGCGAGGGCGCCGACACTCAGTCCCCGACTTGCTCCAAGATTACCCTATCCGGCGAGGTAATGGTCACTTGTTCTTCTTATATCTCACTCTCACCTAGTCACCTTCTAATTTATATTAATTTCAGCTCCGCAACCTCCCTGCCGGCTCCAAGGACGAAGCCCGGGCCAGGAAGGCTTTGTTCAAGGCCTACCCGGCCTTCAACGGTTTTATTTTTATTTTCTTCTTTTATTTTCTTTTTTTACTGACGATCATTCGTTGCTTGTTTGCAGCCTTCCCTCGCATGAACCAAACTTTTTCGGTCTACAGGCTCGAGATCGAGGCTATTTTCCTCGTGAGCAAGTCGGCACCTCCCCGCGACCTCACCGTGGAGGCTTACCTCGATGCTGAGTAGCGATCAGGTCATATGACATCCCGAATTTCCCTTTCCTTTATTAGTATAACAAAGATCTACTAGAAGCTTATGTTATTTTGTAATTGCCGAACTCTCGCATGTAAAGTTGTAATCTCGACTTTGGAATGATCAGTATTTTCGTTTGGAAATAAAGTGCAAGGGAAATTCGCACAGTAATATAAAATTCAATTAAATTCTAGAAGGTGACTCGAAAATGTTGAAAATGATGATATAGAGTGACTTGAAATTCGCACGGTAATATAAAAATTCTACGTATTAAATTCCAGAAGACAACTTGACAATGTTGAAAACGTTTATACAAAGTGACTTGAAATTCGCACGATAATATAAAAATTTAATTAAAATTTTGAATTGTACTATGTTAGGAATAAATTGGATTGCAATTATGTCAATTTTTGTTAGTAATAAAATCGGGATTGTGTTTATGATTTGACTATCGGCCGTTGGTTCGGATTTCAGACCGTGCACCTTTTAGTCATTATCCAACTCTTCAATTCCTAAGGTATGGTTCGTTCAGATTTCTGACCATGCACCCCTAAACACCATCCAATCCTTCAATATCTAAGGTGTTTAGTCATGTGGAACTTTAATGACAGTCTAAATAAGTAAATGTGTAAGTACTGATCACGAGAATTTGAATAAAAAAATACCAGTGTTATCTACCATATTAAGGTAGAAGCCATCATTAATTTTACTATAAATCTCGAATCTTATTATCCTCTTTCACTCACTCTCATCTAACAGGGCTCTGAAAACCGTCCAGGCTCGGCCACAACCGTGCTTTTGGCACTTTCTCTCTCCTCGGGAGGGCTCGACCGCTGCAATGGGAGCCTTCCCGACCGCCTTTCCGGAAGGCTACGGGAAGGCGGTGGGAAGGGCTCTCACTGTGAATGCTCTTAGTTGCCAATTGTAAATTGTAATGACCAAAGGTCAATAAATCTATATCCTCAAATTCACACAAATCACAAACCAAATTTCTAACTATCTAATTTTGAAATCAATAAATCAATTTTTAATTCACAAATCTAAAACGTATCGTAATTTCTAAATATGCAATTCTAAATTAAAAACATTGAATAAATAAAGTACTAACTGAAAAATCAATTAGATTTTAAGTACTAAAATTTACTAGTACGTATTCAATTAGATTTCACTGCCTCTAAACAATTGATAGTCTAATTAATTGAAAAAATTGCATCTATTTAGTTGGAAAATCGGCATACACTTTGTTCTATTTAACAATATTTTAAATATTTTTCTTTCTATCTCTCATGCTTTATCAATTTATATTAAAAATCATGTTATTTTCATATTATTTATTTATTTTATAAGGCGTATAGAGTATTTTATAATGGGTGGGCTAAGCACTAAATTGGGAATATACAATGTTCACACTTTTGTTTGCAAAGATCATGCCAGATTTTTATTCCATCATCTCTATTTGATCGAATTAACTGGGTTTGGTTGTTGAAGATAAAAAGACTAAAGCAAAATGCATCAAAAGGTCATATTGTTTATATGCATCTCATCATTCCCAAATTATGCTGGAACTTGGAAATGTAAAACCTTCGAGCTTATAGAATATATTGGGAGGATATGTGTGGTTATTTTAGGTGCATATATAGTATAAGTCTAGTCGACATTCATCCTTGTATATGTTACCAACGTACTTAGTCATTAACTTGATCCCTTTAATTGGCATCTCATAGTGATAGAGCTTGTGCCCTTATTTTACTAGAAAGCTACTCATTCCTGGTTTGCCACTGTTGATGATTGGCTACTTGATGCATTCTTTAGAATTGCTAGTTTATGATATCCCAAAAAATTGTTAGTATGCAGAATTGACATGATTTGGTTGGAAATGAAGATCCAATATTAAGTGTTTAAAATTCACCTGCCCGAATTTGGATCAAAATGGAAAAGACAAGATAAAGGTGATGTTTTGTATTCATAATATGGCCTAATAATACGCGCATGTGCATCCATATTTATTCATTCACCAAATGATGAGACTTAAATTGCAAAGTCTTAACTTGAAAGAGTATCTTAATCAAATAACTGTCTCCAGCTTGTTTCCTAGTTCAGTTCTTATCTTTGGATGTGTTGAAGATAATTTAATAAGGAGTATGTTGTATGTACTAGTTTCATCATCACACATCTGGTTTGCAAAATGCCAGGTTCTGATACATGTTGAAAGATCTGTGTTTATTCATTCAACTTGTCTGTCTTTCATTACAATATACACTGCCATTTTATAGGCTAGAAAATGGTATATACTTGGCAAGATTTGCCCTAGATACTAAAAGGAAAATATATCAATTCCCTTAATTTCGTGATCTCAATCAATCATCCGTGATCTCCACCAATCTTCTTCTCCTTTTAATTGATTCTTTCCAACACTCCCCCTCAAGTTAAGTAATGGGATCACACATTCTTAACTTGCCCAATGCCTTATGGAAGCTTCTAGCATCAACAGCCTTTGTGATAATATTTGCCAACTGATCTTCAGATCTCACAAAAGGAAGTTCTACTATCTTGGATTCTATGTTGTCCTTGATAAAATGTCGATCCACCTCGACGTGTTTAGTACGATCATGCTGGACTGGATTCTCAAATATGCTGATCGCCGCCTTGTTATCACAAAACAGTCTACATGATTTCTGTGAGTTCAACTCCAGCTCAGTCATCAACTTCTTCAACCATAGAATTTCTGTCAATCCACTCTTGATTCCTCGGAATTCTGCTTCAGCGCTTGACAGTGCTACCACCCTTTGCTTCTTGCTTCGCCATGTGACAAGATTTCCCCCCTACAAAGGTGAAATATCCTGCAGTCGATTTTCTGTCATTTGGATTTCCCGCCCAATCAGCATCTGTAAACCCATGAATCTCCAAATGTCCATGATTCTCAAACAGAATTCCATGGCCTGCTGTCCCCTTTAGATATCGAACAATCCTCAGTGCTGCTTCCCAATGAGCTACTTGAGGTGCATGCATGAACTGCTATGTCAGGTCTTGTGTGGGATAGGTATATCAATTTCCCAACCAAACGTTGATATCGAGTGCGGTGGGTAGCTTCAGCTCCTTCTACTATTTGCAGATCGTGATTCTGAACCATAGGAGTGTCGGCTGGCTTGCAGTCCAATAGTCCTGTTTCTGTAAGTAATTCAAGAACATACTTCCTCTGACTGATGAAGATCCCTTTTTTCGATCTCAGCACTTCTATACCCAAAAAATACTTCAGCATTCCCAAGTCCTTCATTTCAAATTCTGTAAATAAATTCTTCTTCAGCTGATCCATCTCCTCTTCATCATCACCAGTGAGGATCATATCGTCTACATAAATGATTAGGCATGTGATCTTTCCTTCACTCTTCTTTAGAAACAGTGTGTGACCAGAATTGCTTTGTTTGTACCCGTACTTCTTCATCACCTCTGTAAACCTTCCAAACCAAGCTCTAGGCGACTGTTTCAGCCCAAGTGTTCGTTTCAGCTTGCAAATTTTCCCTCCTTTGAATTCCCCCGCAAATCCAGGAGGTGCTTCCATATAGATTGGTTTCTTAAGTTCCCATGTAAGAAAGCATTAGTCACGTCAAACTGATGGAACGGCCACCCCCTGGTCGCAGCTATCGAGAGTAACACTCGAATAGTACTCATCTTGGCAACAGGTGAGAAGGTCTCTGCATAGTCAACTCCATAGGTCTGTGTGTAACCTTTGGCTCCTAGTCTCGCCTTATACCTTTCAATCGATCCATCTGGTCTTCGTTTGATGGTGAAAACCCACCTGCAACCCACTGTTCGAACTCAATCAGGTTTCAGACAAACTTCCCATGTGTTGTTCTTCATTAGGGCCCGCATCTCTACCAGCATTGCTTCCTTCCATTTTGGAATTTTCATGGCCTCCTCAGCTGTGTATGGAATTTCCTCCTCGTCATACAGGGCTGCTCCAAATGCCCTAGCCATCTCCGTTAAGTTGGCCTTGGCCAGGTTCGCCATAGAATATCTAGCTTTGCTAATCCTCTCATGACTATAGCTTTTGGCCGGAATGCCACGAGTAATCCTTGAGGGGAGTACATAACGGCCAGTATCCCCATCAATTGCCGCATTCTCATTCTCATCTACACCAGACTCGTCAGGGTTAACAACTGTATTATCTGAGATAGTTTCAGGAATTACCTCGGATATCACTGGAGGAGGAGATTCAGGCGTAGGCGTTTGAGGAGGCTCTACAGCAGACATGACCGGCTCGGCGGTTACACTAGCTTGCTCTGTTAGTTCCGCGACCGAGGGCTTTGGATATGGCACAGACACACTGAGAGGTCGAATTATTTCACTCCCCCTGAACAATACTCTCCCCCTGACCCCGAGGTTTGGTGTAAAAGAATTCACTTTCAAGGAAATTACAATTCATCGTTGTTATAATTTTCCTAGACCCCGGATGATATCATCGATAGCCTTTCTGATTTATCCCATAACCCAAGAACACACATTTTAATGCACATGCAGAAAATTTTCCCCTTTCATGTTTTGGCACATGTACATAAAC
The DNA here is from genome assembly GCF_029641045.1 of Salvia hispanica. NCBI lineage: Eukaryota > Viridiplantae > Streptophyta > Magnoliopsida > Lamiales > Lamiaceae > Salvia > Salvia hispanica. The sequence goes on from NC_142695.1 coordinate 51,506,215, forward strand.
TGAGCAACCAAAATTTTTGAGCGGAAGAGTGAGAGGTGTAGGAATATTAGTTAAGGATGAAAGAGTCTGTAGAGGAGTGTTCATACCCAATATTTTTGTTGGCAGTCGATTAATCAAGTAAACAGCAGTAGCAACAGCTTCGGGCCATAGAAACCTAGGAACATTGGAGTCAAAGAAAAGGGCTCTTGTGACTTCTAGGATTATCCTATTCTTTCGCTCAACTACCCCATTTTGTTCAGGAGTGTATGGACAAGTGGTTTGATGGACTAACCCTTTCCTCTTAAAAAACTCGGTCATTTCTGTATTCACAAATTCCCTTCCATTATCAGATCTAAGGATTTTAACAGTGGTTTGGAATTGTGTCTTAATCATTGTAAAAAAATGAGTAAATTTTTCAAAAACCTCTAATTTATTTTTCAAAAAATATACCCAAGTCAATCTAGTGCAATCATCTACAAAGATAAGAAAATATCTAAAACCATGATCACCAATAATAGGAGCAGGACCCCAAACATCAGCATGCACTAGAGAAAAAAGAGTCTTAACACGAGTATCACTTGATCTATACGATTGTCTGTGGCTCTTTGCCAAAACACAAGATTCGCAAGTAATATCTTTAAACTGAGAAAACTTTGGAAAAAGCAATTTTAAATAACCCGAGGATGGATGCCCCAGTCTGCGGTGCCACGGCCAAGCTTCCTGATTGGCAGATCCGTGAGCAAGCATCACGGTGCCACCTTGTTGAGCAATCTCATCCACGTAATAGAGGCCTTGCCGCTCAGTGCCACGCTCAATTATCCTCCTCGTCCTGATATCCTGTAATACACAGAAGTTTGGATGCATCAGTAACGTACAGTTCAATTCTTTCGTCACATGGCTAATAAACATGAGTTTATGGGACAATTTAGGCACATGGAGGCAATTTTTGAACTTTAAGGTTGGGGAAATCTCAATGGTTCCACTCCCACTCACAATAGTCAACTCCCCATCCGCGGTTTGTATGTGGCTTTTTGTAACTTCATCATATTCAGAAAAATCATTTTTATCATAAGACATAGTATCAGTCGCCCCACAATAAAAAATCCACCCTTTCTCCTTAGAATCACTCTTACTTTGGGCGACACACGCAATTGGGAGACTATCCAAAGGTGCAAAACGATTCGGACTTAAAAAAGAGTTTTCAGCAATTTTAGGGACCCTATTTGGAATTTTCTTGTTCTGGGGACCTAATTGCACACACTTGGAATTTAGGGGACCTAATTGAATACTATTCATGCAGTGGGGTATTTTTCTAGCATCATTAATTTTAAAAGGACTAAGGAGCAATTTAAATTGCGGATCAAGGTTTTTCAACTCTAATCGGAGACCTCCACTTGACGCGCCTCCCCCTTTTTCTCTCTGTAAATGCCGTTTCTCCAATTCTGGCCGTCTCGCCAGTCCTGCCGCCTCCACCTTGCTGCTGGCCGGCGTCCCCTACTCTTCCACGGGCGACGGCAACCTCCCGGTTGCCCACTCCTTGGGGGAACAGCCCGCCTCCGTCCTCAACTCCGATTGCAAGTCGAGCTTTATCCTTTTGATTCCCGTCCCACCACTCCGGAACTCCGATGAGGACGAAGCAGGTTTTTCTTGTATGCTTGTTCTTTCCGCAGTGTGAGCACCACATCTTTGATTTGTCGAGTTTGAATTCGCGGCGATTGGGCGGTTGTGTGGTGGTTCTTGATGGTTGTGGCTGGTGATTTGGGCGTTGCTGTGGTGTATCGGGTCTCCTCATATTTAATCGTGCATCCTCCATGTTTGGTTTCTCCTCGTCGTCTGACATTTTTGCAGGTTGGAATTCGCCGCCTTCTAGGTCGGGAAAGGTATAAGGGCTATGATGATTTTCTTACGAGCGCTCTGGTACCTTGTTGAAAGATCTGTGTTTATTCATTCAACTTGTCTGTCTTTCATTACAATATACACTGCCATTTTATAGGCTAGAAAATGGTATATACTTGGCAAGATTTGCCCTAGATACTAAAAGGAAAATATATCAATTCCCTTAATTTCGTGATCTCAAGCAATCATCCGTGATCTCCACCAATCTTCTTCTCCTTTTAATTGATTCTTTCCAACATGTTACAACAAACTTGTAGGTAGTGGTTTAAGTTAGTGATGTGGGTATATGTAGTTACGTTCCTCTTCTTTGGGATAGAAGCTTGTAGACTAAAAACTCGTTTGGCAACCTTTTAACGTGCAAATTGAAAGTATAAAAATTTGGCATGACCTCAAGTTTAAATGAATTTGGTTTATTGCAATTCCCTAGGCATTTTAAATGTAGAGCACTAGTACTAGTTGTTTTAATGATCGTGCAAACAATACATTTTTATAACATTTTGACATAATATAAGGCCAATATGATTAAATTAGGCTTTGTCACGATTCCAAATTAATAGTAGGATACAAATGTTTTATTATTCATATCATTGGACTATTTTAGGAATCTAATTCATTAGAAGAGTATTAAGTCCTAATATTGCTCAAATCCAATGAATTAATCGACATTTGGATTTACATCGAGAATGGGATCATAACAGCTCAAATACTATTGGAAGGAGACGAGTTGACAAAATGAGTTACACCGCACCCGCTTCAGTACACGTTGAAAATGATATTCACCTACCCTATTAAAGTTATACATCCTAATTCTTCATCTTACTTGAAAGTTTTGTGTTATCCTTTTGCACTAAAATAATCAAGAGATTTAACTGCATTGGGTCTAAATTAAAATGGAAATTTAACTACTCTGAGACTTAACTAAATCAAGAAAAATTAATTAACTCGAAGGTAGTACACATTTGGGTGTAATTAAATCAAAATAAGCAATTTAAGTAAAATAGCCCCAAAATTCACTACCATAAATCCTTCGTCTAAAAGCATCTATAACCATTTATACTAAACTCAAAGTCATTATAGTGTAAAAGTTTGTAGAAGGAATAGAGGATTTGAATATTTTAATATTACATTGCATACTTAATATAAAGTTTTCAGGTCAAGTTAAAATACAGTTTTTTATGATGTTTGTTGATTAATAAGTCTAAATTATAGAATTAACATAATATACTTATTGCTTATTATAAATTATTTGTATTTAAAGATTATATGTGCATTTTTTTATTAAGTAAGCTATGCCAATGTTTTATTTGGTGATTATTACCTGAAATTTATTAATTAATTTAGTTTAAATTATCATTACTTAAAGATTTGAACAATCTGACATTAACTCAGAACAATTTTTTGTGCAAAATTCTAAACGAATTAAAAAAATTTGAAGATGAAATCAAAATCGGATTTCAGCCGAGAGAGAGTGAAAAAAAAAACAGCGACAGTGACTAGAAAATACACCATTGCCGGCGGATGGACAAATCTATATACGGTCGAAACCGTTATAACTAGTTGAATTGAGTATTGAAATAAATATGTCTTCGATAAGATAAAAGTTGCAATTATAGAATTTCTAAGTTTTATTTTTGTTGGGCTCTTGTATGTTACATTTCAGTTGTATAACTAGTTGAACCAAATAAGAATTTCATATCCTTGTACCCAATTGCCTTGATCATATGTAAATTGATCACCACTCGCTGCCCGTTTATAAGCACTATTTTTCAAGTGTTTCTTAGAGCATCTCCAATAACAATAGGCTAGTCCCAGGCTAGCCACTCTCTCTCCCTGTCGCGTTATCAACACTAAAAATCCACCTGCCACATCATCATTTTAAGCAAATAGGCTAGCCTTAGGCTAGCCGCAATAAAAATAATTCAAAAACAACTACATTTACAGAATAAAATTTACGATTAAATTACGGAATTAAATTTACGAGACATATACGGGAAAATTCATTCATTTCATTAAAAAAAAAAAAGGTACATAGATAAAAAAAAATACATGATTTAAAAAAAAAAACGGGCTTCCACACACGAGCCCCGCCGCTCTCTACTCCTCGTCGTCGCCACCGCCGTCCTCGTCGTCGCCACCTGGGGTATCTGAGCCCGCGTCTGAGCCCCCCACCAGTGCCCTCGTGGCATCCAAATCCACCTGTATGTTCTCGAGCATTAAGTGGAAAAACCTCTTCTCCGTGGGGTCAGTTGCGGCCTTCCACTCTTGGAAGACCTCGTACATCCGTTCCTCTGTTTTTGCATGCGAAAATAAGGTGTACGCGCGTGGGGGGAGTGCCGAGATGACCTCCTGGGGCGATAGGGGGAGGATCCCCTTGCTGCCTGTTGCGCCCGCTTTTGGCCAACCGGGCGAGGGTGACGAGCAAAGGATGGAGGGGACGGAAAATCCTCAGCATCCGGGGGAGGTCGTGGGATCCGCCGCTGCTGCCGCTGTAATCGCCGGAATAGTTCAGCCTCTGCTTCTTCGGCCACCCAGCGTCGCACCTCGCACGGAACTTCTCGGAGGCCTTCAGCACCAGAAGGTGAACTCCTTATAAGTCCCTGGCAAGGGGAACTGACTCTCCGCTATCCTCCGGGCGTCCTCCTCAGTCTGCCCACTAGTCAGCATGCGGAGGGCGTTGGTGTACAACCCTGAAAATCGGCCGACCGCTGCCCTGATGCGTTCCCACCCCTTCCGGCACTTCTCCCCGCTGTAGTCCTTTCCGTGCGGGCAGTTCCTCCTGTAGGCTGCTCTAATCTTAGCCCACATGTTGACGATCCACTGGTTGTTCGCAACCAGCAGATCGCCGCAAATCGACAACCACGCCTTAGCCACACAGACGTACTCATCCTCCATCCACTTCCTCCGCGTGGGGGTTTCGTGAATAGCGGGCTGCGACGACTCGCCGACCACCTTGCCCTTCCCCTTGGTCTTCTTCTTCTTCGGCGCGCCCCGACCCACTGGAACGGGAGTGTCCGGCTCCCCGAGATCGATCCCCATCTCATGCAATAACAAAAGGTCATCGCCAGTGAACTGCATCTCCAATTGGGTCGACGTGTGAGGCGAAGCCGTCAAAAAATCAAGAGAGAGACGATAGACCGTGTCCCCCACCGGTGGCCCCTGCATCCCAGGCTGCATACCGGGCTGCATCCCTCCCTGCCATACCAGCATCATCCTCATCACCTGCTGCATCATCTGTTGTTGCATCTGGGGCATACCTCCCCACCCCGGCGTTGCATGTCCGCCGCTGGCCTGTCCCCCGCCCGGCATCCCCCTTGCATCCCCCCCTCCGCTCCCGCCATCATCCCCATCAACTGTTTCCAAGGGACGTTAAACCCATGGCCCATCTGCCCGCCCATCTGGCCCCATCCAGATCCCACAGGTACCGTGAGAGTTTGAGATCCGCTCGTCGCCGGACTGGACTCGTTGTTGTTGTCCATCGCTCGATATTGCTCTTGTACAGAAATTTAGAGAGAGAGAAAACTCGTTAAAACAAGTGGTGCAAATGAAAATGAAACTAAAATCGTGTATATATAGGTTTTCAAAAAAAAATATTAAAAAAAAACGAAAATTGGGCGCTGGCCGATCGGCACACCACAATGGCGGCCAGCACATCGGCTAGCGCCCTCAAATCGGCGTAGGGTAGCCGATTTCTTCGTTGATTCGCGGCTAGCTGTTTCCAATAGTTTGGCTAGCCGACCGGCTAGCGACGCGAAACCGGCTAGCTGCTATTGGAGATGCTCTTAAGTATATGAACTTGTGCTAGTACGCTTTCCTCTATAATTTCACCGTGGATCCTCCTAACTACAACATATTTATATTTAGGCAGTTTCACTTGCTTCACATCTTGTGTTAGAGGTTTAGGAAGACCACCATTCTGATACTTGTTCGGTACATAAAAATAAATTGTGTAAGTAGAATTCACGACATCTAACAACAATAGTGGGTCTGTATTGATAATAATGTCTTTTCGGTCATTTCCGTGACCGAAGTACGTGAACAAACTGCATATAAAACACAAATAATTAGAAAATGGTAAAAAATGGGCGAATTTAAAAATATAAGAAATTAACAAAATCCAATGTGTTACCAATTGAATGGAATATTAAATATTAAATTGAACTAATTTTTTTAAATATAAGAAAATTATTGACCCTAATAACTGAAAGTAATTGACACAAAAAAAAACTTACACGTCTCCGGCTTTTGCAATACCACCCATAATTGAGTATTGTACAACACTCGAAGCTGTCACCCATAAAGCTTGACTATAATTTCTTATTTCAAATTCTTTTTCAGTGTGAATAATAGTAAATGTTGGACACTCAATATTTTTACATTGCAACGGAGGACCATTTCCTCCATAACCTTTCGTTTCATGCGGTTTGCATTCATGTACAACAATGCATGAAAAAATAACTAATAGATAAAATATCTTTCTTGAACGAGACATTGAAATGGAATAACTAAATTAGTAATGTATTCCTATGCTCGATTTGAAGGGAGTATATATAACAGAAAAAAATCAAATTAAATTAGTATCATTAATTAGTCATTACTCTTACTCTTGTAATAAAACATGAGTGTGTAGTGTTACTTAGAGTTGGAGTTAGAAAACCAATTACGATTTAATGCAATCGAGATTTTTGTACTAGTATAATTTTTAATAGACTAGTGTTAACACCCGTGCTATGCACGGGCCAAATGATTTTCGAATAGTAATCTTAAATAAGAAGGAATAAATTAAAAAAAAAACAGAATAACATTGGTGTTTATGATAAAAAAATGTGATAATTAATTGTGTATAAAAAATATTCATATAATTATTAAGAACAAAAAAAAAATGTACTTCCCTTAACATACTGTAATGAACCATCTCATATTCGGCATACAATTTTATACAATTTGAATAAATAGTATAAGTGTAGCAATATTAAATAAAAGAAATAACAAAATAGGAGATGAGTAGATGAAATATAATAAAATATACAAATAAGGAAAAATATAAAACAGAATCTAAAAGAACGAAAAAAAAAACAAATAATTTGAACGATGAAAGAGTTCATGATTTCACTTGATTAACAAAACATAGTTATTCATACCTGCAAACAAAAATAACTTTAAAAAACAACAATCCAGTAATTCATAAATTTTTAAAAATTTATAATTTATAATTGTTTTAAAAATAAAAAAAGAACAAACATACTTAAATATAACTATAAAAAATAACATTGAAAAGATAAAATAGCCCAATATAATTAACATACATAGCCCAATAATTCTTAAAAATAGATCCCTAAACAGGAGGATCCCAATATAGTTTACAATTATCGCAATATAGTAGTAACAATTCTTTAAAAATAGAGGCCAAATGAGTTCAAAAATATTACCCCAAATTTACATACAATGCAGATCCAATCATATCATTATTCACAAGATCCCACAGAGAAACCAACAAAAAAATAACATGAAATATCTTGAATTCTCTGAAATGGCCCAATCAAAATTGCCTCTCACATTTGAAAAGCCAAACATCAAACATATTACAAAACCAAGCGATTTTATCCAAAATACTACTCCATTACACTTAACATTAACTAATTACAAATTATCAGATTAATTAAATAACTTTATGATCTAATAACATATTTTAAGAAAATATATAAACTTTTTTCTGCATTTCCACACGCCGCTTAAGCGACGAAAACCCTAGATCTGCACCCCTGGTCGCCGATTCTACCACCAAATCGGAGAAAAAGTCGCCATAGACTGGCGTCTACGACCACACCCACACCCACACCCACACCCACCAAAATCGGCGACACGTTATCTTCTAATCGGTTCTGCCATTGCAAAATCAGGGCTAGCGCACGAAACTTACACACTCCAGCGACAACGGAAGCGTTTCACACAACGTTGAAATCATATTTTCGACCAACCGAAGAAGGAAGCAATTTTAGGTAAAATCGAAACACAGTTCATAAATTTGAAAAAATATCACAAATCGTCAATATTTATCAAGTATTTAATTATTTCACTAATTATTTTACATGTAAGGAGCAAAAATAGGTTGCTATCGACTATTCAAGGTAAAGAGGATGAACATAGGGGTTCTCAATATCTGGCTGTGAGCCTACAACAGATACAACAACATATCACAAAGGAGGTCGACAAACCTACAAAAATTAGGGCGAAATGTTCTGGTCGAAGATTGGAAATTTTAATTCGCTCCAAATTCGCAGAATATTCAATGGATCAACAGACCTTAGGTAAAATGTCTTCACAAATTTACTGTAAAAAGCCTTACGATTTATAGAGATAATGCTTATAAACGCTTATCTAAATGTAATTGGACGTATTATTCTTGATAAAAACAGTGCAAATTTGAGTATTTAAATTTTTTTCAATCATATTTTGAGAATTTGTTTCAAAATGTAATCTGTTGCTCACTTTAACACCCTTTAAGCTTTGCTGATTTCTTTAGTTTCTTCATAGAGGGAAGATAGATAGCTATTTACTGGATATAGTAGAATTTGCTTCTGAATATAGTAATATAATTATCAATCACTTCCATTATTTACAATCAAGATTTAATGGACGTAGTAGTTAATTAATGTTGTAACTTGTTCAGTATAATAGTATTGCAGTTTTATCATTCCAGTGAATGAATGCAGCATCATTTTTATGCAGGAATAATACTAAACAATTTCAAGAAGCATGAAAACTAAAGAACACATATTGCATGGAAAACTGGAATAAGAGATGAGTATGTAAATTCTAAATAAAATCAAATACAGAAACTCTTGAAAAACTATTGAATCTACATTCTGAATTTTAAATGCAGAGAGAAAAAGAAAAATAACTCCTTTGCAGAGCAATGCAAAGTCTCCCTTTGCAGAGCAATGCAAAGTCTCTAGAATAAAACAAATGGAACGAATGGTAGATTGAATGTTGCAACTTGTTTAGTATTACAGTTCTATCATTTCAGTGTATGAATGCAGCAATTTGTTTTTTTGCAGGAATCATCTTAAGCACTTTCAAGAAGCATGGAAACCAAAGAACACATATTGCATGGAAAACAGGAATATGAGGTGAGTATATACATTCTACATAAAATCAAATGCACGAAACAGAACAACTAATAAATCTTTATTCTAAATTTTGAATGCAGGGAGAAAAAGATAAAAATTACTCCTCTGCAGAGCAGTTTTATTATTCCAGTCAATGAATGCAGCAACATTTTTTGCATGAATCATCTTAAACAATTTCAAGAAGCATGGAAATCAAAGAACATGTATTGAATGGGAAACTGGAATAAGAGATGAGTGTATACATTTTACGTATAATCAAATTCAGAAAATACAGAAAAACTAATGAATCTCCATTCTGAAATTCAAATGCAGGGAGAAAAAGAAAAAATAACTCCGCTGCAAAGCAGTGCAAAGTCTCAAGAATAGCACAAACGGAAGGAATGGCAGATTGAAGGTAAGAATACTAAATTAATCATGCATAGTGCTGAACACAGCAACAAAATGAAAAAACTGAAACAAAATAAATGAAAGAAAAAGAGAGTGAGCATTTACAATAGAAAATGAGTATTGTACAACGCTCGAAGCTGTCACCCATAAAGCTTGACTATAATTTCTTATTTCAAATTCTTTTTCAGTGTGAATAATAGTAAATGTTGGACACTCAAATATTTTTACATTGCAACGGAGGACCATTTCCTCCATAACCTTTCGTTTCATGCGGTTTGCATTCATGTACAACAATGCATGAAAAAATAACTAATAGACAAAATATCTTTCTTGAATGAGACATTGAACTTGGAATAACTAAATTTAATAATGTATTCCTATGCTCGATTTGAAGGGAGTATATATAACAGAAAAAAATCAAATTAAATTAGTATCATTAATTAGTCATTTCTCTTACTCTTGTAATAAAACATGAGTGTGTAGCGTTACTTAGAGTTGGAGTTAGAAAACCGATTACGATTTAATGCAATCGAGATTTTTGTACTAGTATAATTTTTGATAGATTCTTAAATGTGTTTAATTTATGTGTTGATCACGGCCGTTAAATAAATCTTAATGATTTTTATTTTAATTGTGTTTCTTTTACATTTGGTATATAAAAAGAGAATTAGGTAGTTTTTGAAAATTATGGTAATGTGTATACTAAGAGAAATATAGTGATAATGGTAAAGTTGAAGTTTCTAAGTTAACAAGGTTCTAACTTGAATTTCGTTATAACTGACGATGAATTTTTTCCATCATCGAACAAATATTTGCAATAGGAGTCTTCTAACTTAATTAGGTAACAAATCAAAAATAGTAATTGAGTATTTAATAAATTGATGATGACAATCACGTTGTGGTTTGTGAGCATGAATAGAGTTTCTAAAATTACAAGAAAAAGCAAATATACGAAAACTGTAGAACAATGAAGGACGATTGGCAGCGATGATGCAAAACACATATTGAATCGACACGTGTTCATTCCATATCATAGACGGGACAAATATCTACTGTATTGCATTTTAAAAATTTACTCCGTAGTTAATAATTTAAGATATATTGTAATAATAACTCTTGAGTTATAAATAATGGAATACTATGTTTATGAGCTAGTGTAAAAAAAATTACGAACGAATTCAAATATTGAATGATAAATATCTGTTTATGAAAATACCATATCAATAAATTGAAAAAGCAAGAAAAATAATTTAAAGGTAATAATAATAATAAATAAAATAAATATATGCTTTAATAAAATAATCTAGTATTAATATATAAACAAATAGGAATAATACAGTTTTTTTAAAAAATTACCTAAAAAGGTACTACTAGAATGGCCAAACGACGTTGCAATTGTAGGAAACAAACTATAAGCTAATAAATATTCAATGATGATAGTTGTAATAAATATTGTTCACCAATTTTCATTACTCCACAGCCTATATACGAGTTTACTTGATCATGCAGTTCTGCCCCACTTCCCAAATAAAAAATAAAAATCAGAAAGCATGTCCTAAAACAATGTCATTCGTTACTTTTTTGGCTTTTATTTTCATTTATTTTCACTTTTTATTACTCCGTTTTGCTTTTCTTCAAATGTTAAATGTGAACTTATATATTGTTTAGTGTATAAATTTAATACCACAAAAGTATTCTATTTTCGTTTTTCATTATCTCGGGTTTAAACACAAGTCAGAAGTCCTTCAATGCTTTACCACTTGTACCAGCAGAATAGTTGTTGCACACTACTGTAACATGTCTCATTTGAGTTCGCGGAGAAATCCTTTCCTTGAGTTCATGCTTCACTTCTCTTTTCGTTCCATTCTCGAAAAACGTGAGTGAAAAGCCCATGATTTAATTCCGCCCTCCTTTTCTTTTTCTTTATCTCAACCGGGCAAAGATATCTTAAAAGCTCCGGTCCAAACAATTAACTAGACAGCCCAACTAAATAAATGACTCTTGGCCCAAATAAAATATTAGTACAGTAGCCCAACTACCAAAATGAGTCTAATTGAAATACTAGTAATTAACAGCTCCTTATTTTCTTCTCCCATTTTCACGTCACATAATCACTTTCTCCCTCTATTCTCAATTTCAACTTCTCAGCCTGGTTTCACCGCCGTCTGCCGAAACTGGTTGCCGCTGCTGTCTCTCAATCGGCACAGCTTGGCCATCATCGAGTGCCGCAGCATCTCCTTCTCAATTTGCCACCAACAGCTTTGCCGCCCTCTTCTTCTCCGGTGGCTTCGATTGGGCCGTGACTGTTAAATGTATAATTTTCTTTTCGTTGATTAGGTTTTTTATTTAAGATGGGTTCAAAGAAGAAAGCATTAAATATAAAAAGGCTTGGACTCGTGAAAAGTGGGTTTCAAAATGTAAAATTATTCTCTCAACGAAAAAAATTAAAGCGAAAAATTGTTTTATATGCATAACGTCGTCGTTTCGAGAACAAACAAAAAGGTCGAAAAAAACTGGAGTGTTACACTATCATTATGTGAGATATAAGTATAGAGTGTGAGATTATATATTTCATCAAATGAAATCAGTATATTTTAAAATAAGGTAAATGTAGTATACTTTTGGATGATAGAAATAATAAAGTATTATTGTATTTGAATCAAATCAATTGGGGAGTGTGGAACACAATCAAATTAAGAAAACCAAAATAAATACATGAAAGGTTCATTGCTGGAATAAATATTGACGGTATTTTTAATTATTACTATAAATTTGGCTAAAATATCATCCTCGAATATAAACTAAAGCAAAATTTTTATAATAATAACCGCTCTATAGTGTATACGATGTGTTGCTCAGATGCATGCTAACTAGTAACTACTACTCCTTATCAATTCAAAAATATTTAATCCCTCTTCAGTTAGGATCGTGGGCCTAGTTTAATTCTTTTATGGTTGGGCCAAAGTATATTTGACAGTTGGGCCGAGTCTCTATAATTGTTGGGAAGTAACTCTTGAGTGAATCTTCAATTTAATTTAGTGTGGGCTGAAATAATTTGAAAGATTGGGCTTGATATTATTATAGGGTTAGCTTGAAATTAATTTTTTGTGTGGGTTCTTTCAATTGAATGTTTGGTTTTAAATAATCCTAATTAATTAAACCTGAGAGTTTAGTTAAGCCGCAAGTAATTAAATCTCATAGTTTAAATAGTTTCAAGGACAATATAACTGAATTCAAGTATTTGTCACAATCACAATGATTAAATTTATGAGTTCGTTTATATTCACTTGGTAATTGATACTACCTCCGTCCCACAATATGAATCACATTTAACGTGACCATAAATTTTAAAAATGTAAGGAATAGTGTTAGAAAAGTTCATGGGAATATGAGACCCACTTTTTTATATTGATTTTAAAATAAAATGTGAGTAAAGTTAGTTAGTGGAATATAAGACCTACTTACTATTTATGGTAAAAGTGAAACGTAACTTTTATTATTGGACGAACCGAAATGACAAAAATGTGACTCTTATTGTGGGACGGATATAATATCTTCGATCAAAACAACAAAACTATAGAGTGACTTGAAATCTGCACAGTAATATAAAAATTCAATTAAATTCTAGAAGATGACTCGACAATGTTGAAAACGATAGTAGTAATATAGAGTGACTTGAAATTTGCACGGTAATATAAAAATTGAATTGAAATTTTGAATTGTACTTTGTAAGTAATAAAATGGATTGCAATTATGCTAATTTTTGTTAGTATTAAAATCGGGATCGTGTTTACGATTTTTGATTATCAGCCGTTGGTTCGGATTTCATACCGTGCACCTTTTAGTCATTATCCAACTCTTCAATTTCTAAGGAAGGGTTCGTGCAGATTTTAGACCGTGCACCTTTTAGTCATTATCCAACTCTTTTCAATTTTTAAGGTAGGGTTCGTGCGGATTTCAAACCATGCACCTCTAAACACCATCTAATTCTTCAATATCTAAGGTGTTTAGTCATGCGGAACTTTAATGACCGTCTAAATAAGTAAATATGTAAGTACTGATCACAAAAATTTGAATAAAAAAATATCAGCATTATCTACCATATTAAGTTAGAAGCCATCATTGATTCTACTATAAATCTCGAACGTATTATCATCTTTCACTCACTCTCATCACACTCACACTCTCCTCTCTCTCCGTCATGACACCCTTCCTTGTCCTCTTGCTTGTGGTGCTAACCTCACGGTGGAGGCCTATCCGCTGGCGTACTGAAGTCTCAAGTTGTTGTGTTTATTTTCATGTAATTTCATAATTAATTACTACTGCTTGTGTATTGCCTCTTAAATTATGTTATTAAATCATAGTGTTGATTAATTGTAGTTTGTTATTATTAAGTAAGTTTGTTTAATGAATATCGTTTGGGCTCCTTCCTTTTTTTATTAAAATTGGGCCTTTTAAAATATCAGTTTTTGTATTGGGCCTGTTTCAGATAAATGGAAATATTTGGGTTCTCATTCGTTTTTTGTGTGGGCTTTTTCTTTTTCTACAAGATGGAGATCGAGGACATTTTCCTCGTTAACAAGCCGCCGCCGGCAAGAAACCTCACGGTGGAGGCCTATCTGGGGGCGTACTGAAGTCTTAAGTTGTTGTGTTTATTTTTATCATAATTAAGTACTAAGTACTTCACTATAATTATTGACGACTCTTAATGTTATTGTTTTTAGCAAGACTGGACTGTAGTTATTGAGTTGTTGAACCAAATGCAACTATAATTAGGAAAATGCAAAAAATAAAATGATACTCCCTCCGTCCCAAGATAAGCGACTCGTATTCCTTTTTGGGACGTCCCAAGATAAGTGATTCATTTTCTTTTCTGGTACTCTATCTATTACTTTTTCTCTCTACTATACTAACTCTCTTACTTTATTCACTTTCCACTTTACTAACAAAACCTCATTTCCTTAAATCCCGTGCCGAAAAGTTTGTGGTCACTTATCTTGGGACGGAGGGAGTACATCAAATTAAATTGTGATGAGAATAGAAACTATTAAAAATAACACAATACTTATACTATTTATTGACTATAATTCTATATTATATAAAATAGACATTAGACAAATAGACACTACTTAATTTTAAAATATTTTTTTTTTGGTATAAATTGAAACATAAAAGAGATTAAAATAATTTTTTAAGACATTAAATGAACATGTAAATAAAATGAAGAAAGCATAACTAATTTACTATATATTTTCAAAAGATAACAAGTAAGAACATAAATAATGCAACATGAACCGAACACGAATGTAAAGAAGTATAAAAATTGAGATAATAGAACAATAACATGTCAAAGCAACCAAACATAATCTAAATAATGTCAAAGCAACCAAACATAATCCAAATAGTAAACTATGAACTTTATAACCCAAAAACTAATATTCATGGCATTCAATTCATCTTAAGTGCTACTCATTTTGTCATTCATCCGTGACTTTGTGCAGACTCATCTCTCTGACGGTAGCTAACACTACTACAAATACATAATTAATCGGGTATTAGTCGAGTACTCTAATACGGGTTTCGGGTACCCTAAACCCAAAAAATCCTAACATTAACTACCCATACCCGTACCCGAACCCATAATTTCGGGTTTCGGGTACCCAAAACCCGTCGGGTATTGGGACTGGGTCGGGAATACCCTAAACCTGCGGATTAAATTTTCAGGCCTACATATACTTTACCTCTTTTTCCCTCGGCTGTCTTAATTTACCCATTTTTTTATACATTTGATCTCTTATTTTACCAAGTTCTCATTAAAACTCGTGTCGACTACAAACAAGCCTATTTTTTGCAGACGGAGGGAGTAATTGTTTGGGCCCCCATGTTTTGGTTTGTATTTCGTATGCAATTCTTTTTGTCGATATTGTTAATTTGGCCTGTTAATTTTGTTAATCATTCTCTCTACCTTGCATTAAATTTGTATAAAAGAATTTTTTACTTTTTATTTAAATTTTTTGTTACATACATTCAACAATAGTATTATTTGAACAATTAAATTATTTTTCATCTCAATTGGTTAATTCATCATTTGGATCAATCACGGATGGGCCTCGGGCCTATTCCCCCACAGCAAGGTTTTTGAACATGTTTTTATTATTGATCGTATGATTTAGTCAATCCATTGTTGCAGCTTGCAGGGTGTTCGTATGATGACGTCGAAAGATACAATTTCATACTAAAACCCTTTGACAAACATAGCATCTAAAAGTACCCTGAATCGATCCAATATAACATTTTTTCCAATCGAAATGCTAAACACAAATTAACACAACTTATGCCACAATCATAGCAAAAATCAATTAGAATTAATCAGAAAATGAATTGAAATGCCATAATCCCGAGACCAAATTTTTACAAATCTTCCACTATTATCCTTGGAGTAACCACCACCCTAGTCGTTACAATCTGAGAAACACCCATGCGAGAAGACAGAAAAATTGAGGTGATTGTGTGGAATGAGATGGGATTTTATTTTTTTTTTTTTTTTTTTTTTTTGCATCTTAGGGATGAGAAAAACAGATTTATTAAAACGAGAATTATGTCCTTTTATAAACAGTTTAGAAATGATTAAATCTTTCGTTTTCACTAGACCTTTAGAGTTGATTAAATCTTTCGATTTCACTAGACGTAAAAATTCGAGTAGTTAACAATAGAATCGGCAGGAACCTCCTAAGTGAGTATAAGAAGTAGGATGCCAGATTTCTTTGCAAAAAATAATACAATGATCACACATTTCTTTGCAAAGATGATGCAAGATTTTTATTCCATCACTCTATTTGATTGAATAAACTGGTTTTTGGTTGTTGAAGAGAAAAAGGTCATAGTTTATATGCATCTCATCATCTCCCAAATTATGTTGGAACTTGGAAATGAAAAATCTTCTCGAGCTTATAGAATATATTGGCAGGATATGTGTGGTTATTTTAGGTACATATATAGCTATTAACTTGATTTCTTTTGGCATCTAATAGTGATAGAGCTTGTGACCTTATTTTACTAGAAAGCTATTTGCTCATTCTTGGTTTGCCAATGTTGATGGCTACTTGATGCGTTCTTTAGAATTGCTAGTATACGCTTTCCTCGACTGTTGGCCCAATTTAATAATTGCAACATGATATCCAAAAAATTGTTGGTATGCAGAATTTAAATGATTTGGTTGGAAATGAAGATTCAATTTAAAATTCATCTAGCAAAAAAATCAAAGAGGTTCCAAACACTCACGAGACATGAGTTGCAGAGATGTTAGGTCTTTGAAAAAGGCTAGTGAGATGTGGTTTGTGTGTTAGAGGTGAACATGGCACAAACGAATACTCCACTACTTTATCTCTAGTGTTGGTTGCTCTACCACTTACCTGCTCCATAGGTATCTAAAAGACATCTCTCTACTCCCTTATTTCGGATTTTGTGCTCTACCAATTTTCTTTATCCATTTATTTTCATATTACCTCAAAAATCAAAATATATGACATATTCACACTGCCATCGATTTACAACATATGGAATCGACTCACACATCTCAACATATCAGTACTATCTATTTTTTTGAGTTTATTTTAGTCGATTCTATCCTAATTTGGGATTATCAATGAATAATGGATTGGGATCAATATGGATCGAAAATGATCAACCGAGTAGTGGTATTTTCCGGTGGCATTCATGGACCAACGGTGGGGTCGGCCGACCCCGCGCGACCCCACCTGGATCCGCCGCTGACTCATAGTGATAATTATGTGTTAGTTCATCGGGGCACGGTAGTGAGTTGGCGAACTGAGTTACCGAGCACCTGGTGTTTGGCATTTGATTCGTCATATTTTCTATTATTCTTCAAATAAAATATACGAATTACAAAGATAAAAACAATTTGGCTTAAAAATAAACTATTATGCTATTGTAAAAATGCACACGCAATAAGTTGTGATTATGTGACGTTATTAAAGTAATGCGATTCCAGGATTCCACTATAACTCCCTATATTGTGATCAAATATGAGATTTGTGTAATGTATGCTTCATTAATTAAGATAGAGAAATTAATGGTTTTCTCATTTTATTTCCGACTTTTTTTTGGAATAAAAGAGAGAAATAATTAGTCTTTGGAAATTATGTGTATATAAATATAAATGTGCATATGTTAATGATTTTTTTGGAGGAGTTTTATTAGAAAGTCGCAAATGTATAGTATAGTAAGTCAAATCAATGTAAAAATCAGAAGGAATAGAATAATGAATTCTTCTTTTGTTTGATAGTGAGTTGGCGAACTGAGTTACCGAGCACCTGGTGTTTGGCATTTGATTCGTCATATTTTCTATTATTCTTCAAATAAAATATACGAATTACAAAGATAAAAACAATTTGGCTTAAAAATAAACTATTATGCTATTGTAAAAATGCATACGCAATAAGTTGTGATTGTGTGACGTTATTAAAGTAATGCGATTCCAGGATTCCACTATAACTCCCTATATTGTGATCAAATATGAGATTTGTGTAATGTATGCTTCATTAATTAAGATAAAGAAATTAATGGTTTTTTCATTTTATTTCTGACTTTTTTTTGAAATAAAAGAGAGAAATAATTAGTCTTTGGATATTATGTGTATATAAATATAAATGTGCATATGTTAATGATTTTTTTGGAGGAGTTTTATTCGAAAGTCGCAAATGCATAGTATAGTAAGTCAAATCAATGTGAAAATCAGAAGGAATAGAATAATGAATTCTTCTTTTGTTTGATACGAGCATCTATAATGCACCATTACTAAAATTGGATTCATAACGTTTTTAACCCCATTCATTATTTAAGAAACAACATACAACTCGTGCCTTCGCTAACACTATAGACTATACATACATGAATTTCACCATCGATTTATTATTTTTAAATATAATTACATAAAATTTACATTTTAATAATTCATTTTTATTCCTTTTGTTTGTAATATAGTTATATACAAGTCACATTTTAATTAAAGATGAAATTCATTAAAATTTAAGAATAGCAAAATTAAAATATTACGCCTTGCTTTTTCTCTAAACGGAACATATAGTCGAAAATATTACGCCTTGCTTTTTCTCTAAACGGAACATATAGTCGTTTCTTTCCAAACAGGGGATAACAGAGGTGATGTGCAGACCTTCGAATTCTCGGGATGATTTGCATTTGTATGAATCATCCTCCATTGTAGTTTCGGTTTGCCAATTAAGGGGAGAGTGTCTTGCACCAGAAGTGGCTATAAATTAGATGCCACTGTGGAGAAGTTTGTTTGAGCCCTTCCACAAGTATTTTTAACTCGCTTATGAAAAAGGAGTTGCCATGATCCTTTGTTCCAGACAAATTAGTCCTAGATTTGCTTCAAAAATCACCACTGCCCAGCTCTTTGAATTTCATATCATCCATCCATGTATCTTCCCACAAACTAATTTTAACTTGTGACTTTTCAAATGCTCGTTTCTTGTTTTGCCGAATCATCTTCACTACCTTTAAGTGTGTATGGCATAGTATTATGGTCTCGAACCGAATTTAATTTATGAAAATTGGTTGTGAAAAACCCTCGGTAAAAGCATATTTTTTAACTTCATTTCAAAACATGTGTTGAGGCAGTTTTTCGCGCGACTTTCCCTCTTTCTTTCGAAATCATTTTCCTATAAAACTTTGGAGATTTGTAGTCAGATAAACCAGGTACCTGTATATGATTTTAGATCTGAATTTTGTAAAGGTGTGGTAGTTGCTTCAACCCATTGAAAATGAGACTTTCATGTGGAAAATGATTTTGTTTTGAAGCCGATTTTGATTCGATACTAGCTACTGATTTTAGATTTCCTTAGCATTATGATGAGTGTTGGGGAGAGTGTGTAAATCGAGTTATTTTTTAAATCATCTTAATGTCTAGTATTTTTTTTTATTTGACTTGGGAGGCTGATATAAGTTGGTGATTCATTATCAGTTCTATTTTTTTTTATACATACTAGATTACTAGTATTATTTTGACATTTTGTAAAAAAGGAAAAAAATTACAACTAAGTGTCAAGTTGTAGTTCCGCTTATAACTAAATGACAACGGATAACAGGTTTTATAAATATGGGCCGGGACAGATATTTTGTCCACGACTATTAGGGCGTGTTTGGTTTGACATTCTCCGTTTCTCAAGAAAAGGGATGGCAATGGTTTGCATTTTCTGTTTCATGGTCCACCATTTTTGGGACGGCTGTTTGGATTGGAAGTTAAATTCATGCAGTTAAATTTCAGGTGTTTGGTTTGGGATTATTATACCTTCAATAATGTATATTTTCACTTGTACCCTCAAGAAATTTTTGTCTCCCTAATTTGCCCTAATACTTGCCCCTCTAATGAACATGTCATTAGAGTTATGATCAATTGATTTTAATTCTACCATTCATATTACTCATGTTAACCATACACCTATACATATTCAGACGAAAAAAAAATGACTCATGAGCTGCACTTGAGGATAATCATGTGTTTCCAATATTTTTTTAAAGTCTCCAATTTTTTCTTTCCCCACTTCTTTCTTATGAAAAACATTTCAACAAAAAAAAGAAAACATAATTCAGCATTTAGTAGCAGCACCTTGAAACTCCTACTTGTTGATTTAGCTGTTGAAAGAGTTACAAGATAAACTCAAACTACCAACAAAATAAGTGAAACTTTTCAATGCAATTTTTACAACATGAAGAAGCATGTCTTGCATATGACTATGTAACAAGGTGTGGCATTTCAGAATACTAGTTTACATGAACTCTTGTACCTACAATTTGCATCCAGCCTTTGGAATTATACCTGCCTCTTCCATACCATATACAATAATATCTTGATGATTTCAGCATCATGTGACTTCTCACAGCAGCAGCTACTGTTCCGGTTCGATGACTTACGAGTGTTTATCCCAGATTATTCGAATGAGAACTATTCTACTCATGAAGAGGGTTCTTAAGCTTGGTGCTACCATTTGATGCATTGGTGATCCCTTTTGTCTCTCTAAAGATCCATTAGAATATTACTTATACAATGTAAAAACTTGTCCTTTTTGGCAGAACAATTCATCTGTAGACAATTCATAAGGTTGAGTAAATGCACAAAACATTTGGGATGGGCTAAAAGAACACAAAAATCAACAAGCTATTTAATGTGGATTTCGAAAAGTTGAGGTCATTTAACTACTCCAAACACACAATTAGCAGATGAGTTATCAAGCATCACAGTCCCATTGCAGAGAAAATAGGTGATCTAAGGCAATTATAGTTGCAAATGTTGACATAACCAAGTTTTGTATTCCTACATAACATGTAAATCCATTGAGCATAATGAAAAAGGAAATCTTTCAAGTGCTCCAATATTGATAGGAATTCCTCTTTTTATTTGAATCCATTTCGATATCTTTCAAATTTTAATTCCTCAACATTGAGTCATTATTAAATATGCCTTGAATATTACAATCTTGTCATCATATGATATTGAAACTATTTCAACAATGTATATTAGTTCAATATCCTGAACCACAAAAGTTTATCAAACCAAAACATAAACCTGTCAATTTACGTCTATTTAGCAAACCAAAACAATGTTCCCACCCTTTCAAACAAGATAGCTAGTTGAACCCAAATACATCATGAAATCAATTTTGAAATTAGAATTCGTGAAACCCAGATTGCCTATGAATTGGACCAAATTGTGTCAAAAAATTAGCTGATGAACTGAATTAATGCACCAAATTCAGCGTTAAAAAAAATTAATGCCTCAATACTAACCTTGTCGTCGCGTGTAAGTCAGTGTGCAGTTCCGGTGGACCTTCTTCAAACAACAGTAGTCATCGGAAGCTCGTAGAACACGCAGGTGGAGGAGAATCGTATGGTAATTTGTTCTCAAATTCTGAATAAAATAAATTCAAAGAGAGGGTTATTTTGGTAATGTGTGTAAAGCATAATTTATAAAAATGAGAAAAGATATGTATCAGAGCTTTTTTGGCAGATTTGCTAACTGCCACTATCAGCATTTTTAGGGCGGGCCTGAGCATTAAACTTGGGCCATGCATTTACGGTAAATGTTGAACCAAACAGAGGATAATCTCAGAAAAGGCACACTAACTGTGCCTATCAGACAAAGCAAACAAGCCCTTAGAGAGCCCAACACTTTCAGTCCACATGGAAACAAATATGGACTGCTGCATATAATTATTTAATGCATAAATAATTTTTTAGATTTTTTGCAAATGATTTACTAGTTTTTATATCTTTTTTTTCGTAAAGCCAATTTTATGGGATAGAATCGCCTGCCTACCCATCTAAATGTCAGTTTATAATATTGGGATGGTGCCATTGCCATCGTTATGAGCATGTGCGAGAGAAAAGGCAGGTAAATCTAGTATGTGGCGTAAAGGGATAAATTGTATAGATATTGAAAAATAATACTATATATTAGTATTTTTTTTTCTACTTTCACCAATTAAAAACTAGTCGAAAAACAAATTATATAATTATGTAAAAAGATTAAAAAGAGGAGGTTAAAACCCAAAAGTTAGAATCGGACGAATAGTTGCCAACTAGTAAAATATAATGTCCAAAAAGATTAAAAACGTTTTGTTTAAAAGGATTAATACAATGAGACGATTTGTGGATTTGAGGGGTTGAGTCATAACTTAATATATACGCAACATTTATTTACTAAAGTAAAAGTCGAGGAAATTGCCATTTATGTGAGTAATGGAGTGCCACGCATATGGGATGAACGGGAAGCATTGACCTCGTGGAATGTCAAATTGGACTTATAAAAATTAATGTTGAATTTATGAAAGAAAATCTGAGAGCACATACAGTGGTAGCCAGATTGTTAGGAACAGTCGCGTCCAAAGCTATTTTATTTTATGTTGGGTACCAAAAGTAAAGAGTTCTTTTGTTGCGGGTATTATTAAAAATTGGACATATAAAAAAATCAAGGATTTCTGATTATGTTCCTATACATGTATATACTTCCTCTGTCTATTATCAGTGGCACATATTTTATTTTGGACCGTCGCAATATAAGTGAGATATTTTTTTCATGAAAAAACACAACACTTTATATCTTTCTTACTTTTTTCTCTTTCTTATTTTTTCTCTCTACTAAATCACTACCCAAAAATTTGTGCCAAAAAGAAATGTATCATGTTACAATAGAACAGAGAGAGTATATGTCCCTAAACCTATATTATATGCACATTAATACTGATTGCGCAAACAATGATGGTGATCAAATATGGGGAAGGGAAGTAGGAAAATGACTATTTGCGAAATAAAAATTGATAAAAGGCAAAACACATTCTTAGGTCCTTATACTTAAAACTACCCCAGAACTCCCATTTCCCAAGTGTGTGTTGTGTGTGAGCTAAGAGTGAATGGAAAAGAGTGATATCTTGTGTGTTGCATGCTCCTCTATTTATAGGCGTTGAAGTGGGGCCCAACGAGGTATAGATAGACTTTGTTGCCCTCAGCTATTGACTCCCTTCTCCTAGCCTTCTTTTTCCTTAGGTTCTGCTCACTTCTACTTCATTTCTTCGCTAGACTGTTTCCTCCAGCATCTCCTGGATCTAGCGATTCTGTCACACCTGGCTCAGAAACCGTGTTAGACCCAGCAAAATGTAATGTTTTTCACTATATAACCGATGCATGAAATTAGCCTTATCAATAATTGATTTCCTTCTTTATTCTTGCCATAACTTCTTCTCTTGCCTTCTTGTTCTCCAATTAATTGATTTTCTTATTCCAACACTCCCCCTCAAGTTGAGTATCGAGTTTTTCGACACTTAACTTGCACGATCTTTAGTTTGATAAATATTTTATACTCATATTTAAGAGTTCTTCAATTTCCATTGACAGTTTATGCTCGTATCATAGAGCTTCTTCAATTCTTCTTCATTGAAAGTTTAGGCTCTTATCAAGGAGCTCTTCATTCATCATTGTAAGTTTAGACTCGTTTTCAAGGAGTTCTTCAATTTTCTGTTGACGGTTTTAACTCGTGTCAAGGAGCTCTTCAATTTTTTGTTGGCAGTTTTAACTCGTGTCAAGGAGCTCTTCAATTTTTTGTTGGCAGTTTTAACTCGTGTCAAGGAGCTTGTCTAAGGAGTTTTAACTCATGTTCGGGAGCTTGTTTAAACAGTTTTTACTCATATTTAGGAGCTATCTTAGATAGTTTTAGCTCGTATCAAGGAGACATTTTTGACAGTTTTAACTCATATCAAGGAGCCTGACTTAACTTTATTTTACCCAAATAATACCCGCAAGTGTATGGGGTTATCGTAGCAAAAAGCAAGCAAGAGTATATCGTATCCCACAGAGACAATTTAGTGTTAACCTAACCATGAACAAATTTCAACTACTATCCAGACGATCGAGAATTTTGGTTTTAAACTAACAACTACTAAAAGCATATAAAAACAGAGATTAAAATAAAATACTTAAACAAGAGAACAAAGAAACAAGTTGCAGACAAAGATGAAGAAATATGCAGAATTCAAGCATCCGATGCACAACTCATAGCCTAACCCAATTGAAACCGATTTACCATTTAAAGTCTCCAGAATTGTTGAATCAATCAAAAATATAGATTAAACCCCCTCCCTAGGTGAGAAATCCGTAGATTAGGTGTAATAATTGAAGTCCCCTTCTAATTCTTAGACCTAACTCCTAATAGTTCGATTAGATTAAAGATCCCACTCAAAACCTCAACTCTCCCGAGTTTTATTGAATTAAGGTGTGAATAATTCTTCTTTCAAGGTTAAATATTTCATCTCCCGATTATTCTAAGAAACCCTATACTCCCAATTGGTGATCAAGCAATTGTTAGGAAAAAGCACAAGAATAATTCAAACAATTGCAAGAGCAAGATAAAAGCGAAGTCAATTGGATTAAAACTATAAATCAATACATCTTCACCAAGAATTCTACGTAAAAGATGTTTAGCTACTCATGTTCATGGTAGAAAACAAATAGAAACAAGGAAAAACAGTGGAAATCATGATGCGAATCGCAATTGGCGGAGGAATTGAAGCTTGAATCTTCAATCTTCTTCCAAGAATTCTTCACAAAAAGAGAGCGTGTGTTTTGTCGCTTGTCAAGAATGAAGAGAATTGACCTAATTCTTCCTTCTTATTTTCTCTTCAAAAAATTGCGATCCAGCTCTAAAAAACGCCAAAATGACGGACCCGGCCGGGTGGAATTAATCCACTGGAAATTCACCCGGCCGGGTGGGACTTCTTTGGTACTCTCTGGAATCTCGCAGGCATAATTACGCCACCCGGCCGGGTGGAATTATAGGGTAATAATTCACCCGGCCGGGTGGGAATTTCTAGACAGCGCAGTGTTCGTACAACGGCCATAACTTTTTCTACCGAACTCCGATTGAGGCGTGCGAGATACCCACGCGAAACTCTTTTGAAGACGAAGAGATTGATATGCATTAGGGGCTGATTGGACTTCAAAATATCCAGTAAATATTGTCTCAAACCAAGGCTGCTGCACATCCACATATTTTGTACCTTTTTCTACACATTCTTAACAAAATGGCCAACATACCAACACAATAGAGAAGTAGATATAAACACGTCTAATAATAGACAAAATATGATCAAATTCATACATAACCACCCTCTAAAACCATGTAAAATCCAAGTATGTCAGAGCCATCTTAGATAGTTTTAGCTCGTATCTAGGAGCCATCAGACAGTTTTAGCTCGTATCTAGGAGCCATCTTAGATAGTTTTAGCTCGTATCTAGGACTCATGTCGAGGAGTTAATTCCGACAGTTTTTGCTCGTATCTAGGAGCCATCTATGGACCATTCTCGGTCCATTCCGACTCAAACTATGAGCCCATTATTTTCATTTCTTTTCTTTCTTGAGCCTAATAACCATTAGGCCCAAAATTACTTCTCTGTAAATGAAGACGTGAAACCATCAGTCTCCTTTCTCCTTATGGATCTCTTCTCGGTGACCACTTCTGGCACCAAACTTCCTCCAACAGTGTGACGGTTCTCTCTCTCCTCAGTGGATGATCATCACTCTTTCTCGAGGACCTTCTTGACCACCTTCGTTGTGTCATTCTTTTTCCTTCACCGGTGTTCACATATTACTTCTCACCTTCTTGGCGACTCCATCTCTTCCGGTAGGGTATTGTCTCTCCCCCTCTGCCAGATAATTCTTCGATTGCTTTACCTTTCCGGGTTGTCTTGCTACCAACTTTCCTGGCTCCACCAACATGTGGGTTGTGCTTTTGCAACTTTCTTGCCCTCTCATCATCGGTCATCTTTGGCCTTCACGACCATCATAAATTTGGAGAGGAGTTGTTCGGTCGCATTCTTCCTCTCCCCCTCGGTCGGACAAACTGTGAACTTCTTCTTATTGGCCACTGTCCGCTTCCGCGTCGAGGTCGAACAGCCCACTCCGCCGCTGTTTGATGCCGGTAGCCTCCTCTCACTCTCTGAATTTCTTTTGCGTGGAAGCCCTCTGGAGTCTGGATAGAGACGCCAGAGTATTGGATATCATATTGCTAAACTAAAGCATCATCATTGCTATCGTCGATGGCTAACTATTTTTTCTATGCCTAAGTATTGGATAAATTGTTGTGGCAAATTTACTTGCTGTTCTTGTTTTTTTTTTAGAGACAGCGATCGATCCATGTGATCGAACCTGCTCTGATACCATGTTGAAAAGTAAAATGCGGAAAATAAAAGACTATTGCATAAAGTAAAAGACGGGGAGAACTTTAAAGACTACGTTGTGAATGACTTGGGTTGAATTCTCTCAATGGTTACACAACCTTTTATAGGCTCTAATTCTAGCTATACATGGAAAATATATTCTAATTATACTAATATCCTTTTTATTTGGTTTTCCATAATCCATAATTGATTTCCTTCTTTATTCTTGTCATAACTTCTTCTCTTGCCTTCTTGTTCTCCAATTAATTGATTTCCTTATTCCAACACAAACTCTTTTGGCAAATTGAAAGTATAAAAATTTGGCATGACCTCAAGTTTAAATGAAGGCATTTTAAATGTAGAGCACTAGTACTAGTTGTTTTAATGATCGTGCAAACAATACATTTTTATAACATTTTGACATAATACAAGGCCAATATGATTAAATTAGGGATTTGTCACGATTCCAAATTAATAGTAGGATATAAATGTTTTATTATTCATATCAATGGACTATTTTAAGAATCTAATTCATTATAAGAGTGTTATGTCCTAATATTGCTCAAATCCAATGAACTAATCGACATTTGGATTTACATCGAGAATGGGATCATACATTCGCACTGATCAAATTTATGAACTAATGTACATAATTTGGTATAATTCAATCAAAACTAACATAATTTTCATTTTCTAGATTACTCATTACTAGTTATTACATCGTGATAATTTATGTATCAGCTTATCGGGCCACAATAGCTCAAATACTATTGGAAGGAGACAAAATGAGTTACCGCGCACCCGCTTCAGTAATCAGTACACGTGTTACGCATTTGATTCGGCATATTTTGTATTCTTCAAATAAAATATACTGCCTTGGATCATGCTGTTCTTCTCGCATACGGGCTACGGCCTCACGAAGATGAAAAGAATTTGGCTTAAAAATAAACATTTGTTGAAAATGATATTCACCTATCCTATTAAATTTTTGCATCCTAATTCTTCATCTTACTTGAAAGTTTGGTGTTATCCTTTGCACTAAATTAATCATGAGATTTAACTGCATTGGGTCTACATTAAAATGGAAAATTTAACTACTTTGAGACTTAACTAAATCAAGAGCTTTAATCATGAAAATTTAATTAACTCGAAGGTAGTACTACACATTTGGGTGTAATTAAATCAAAATAAGCAATTTAAGTAAAATAGCCCCAAGATTCACTACCATAAATCCTTCCTCTAATAACATCTCTAACCATTTACACTAAACTCAAGCTCATTTTAGTATAAATGTCACATTAAATATGATTTTATCCAACTATTTACACTAAGCTCAAACTTAAAAAAATATTCTCTATATTATTCTTCTTTTACTTACAAAATTTGAAAAAAATTTGGATTTGGATTTATAGTAAACCTATAGATAGGTATTTTTTTTTTCCAAAACCAAAAATAGAATTAGTTTTAGAATACTATTGCCTATTTAAACTAATTATTTATCGATGGTCTAAAGACACTAGATTAGCAATAGCGTTGTAAATTAAAAAAGAAATGTTACAATTAACGCAATTGAAAGCGTTTTAAATTTTTTTTTGGTGGCTCAGTTACGACTCATACCTTTTTCTTCACTAAAAAGGGCTCAGCATCAAACTCGCTTTAAATTTTTTCTACAATCTCATTGCTCCCACTCCTATTCAATTTGGGCGAATTCACTCCTTGATCATCAGTAGATCTTTCAGGTTTGTATAATCAATTTAATCATCTGCATTTCTTGTTCAACATTCTACAATTTGATCGATTAAGGATTATTGAATTAGATAAAATGATCAAGTGGCGGAATTCTCTGCCTCTCTCTCTGTTTCCATGAAGATAGATGTTGAAGCTGTCGAGGCAGCTCCTCCGCTCCTCAAGGTAAACCCTATGTTCATGTCAACAATTTCTCCTTCGACTACTACTTTAATTTAGCCAAATCGCCCCTCAATATCCCAAATCTAATGCTTATTTCCATTCAATTGATCATCGTTATTTAGTCAATATAAGTTTTCTATATGTTTCTTAGGTTTCATTTTGGACTCGATAATTGAACTGAAACATTTTGTTAACATGTTAAACTAATTCCGTCACTCACTTTCAGTTTATGCAGTCTGAGGCATTGTTGGTTGAAGGAAGTCATTATAGATGAATTGCTTGAAAATATTTCATGTTTGCTTATATATTTATGAAGCATAAATTCTGAAAAAGTATATATTATTCTTGACCTCCAGATATCTTCATACACCACTGACCACTATAATTATTGGATCTCTCTCCCATACACTCACTGACTCACACACACGCATACACATATTTATAGACTTTCAATACTTTCAGTATCATAAATATGAAGGTTTGATGTTTCCAAGGGACTAATTGATTTCTCGCTTTGTTAGCAGAAAGTTAGTTTATGTAGGAACTTTTTGTTGGCTCTCACTTGCTATTGGCATCGTGGAACTCCTCATCTACATCAAGTTTGGACACAGTGTAGGAACTCTACCGATCAAATGTTCATGGTTCAGCTGAATATGAACACTATTTACATTTCATACAACTTGTTTTGTGAATTATTTAGCCTATGTTATATAACTTGCAATGTAACTTTGCCGGGATAATGATTGTCTCCCTCTTGTATGCAGGACTTCGAACCATACTTGCTTCAGGATCAGGTGTATTTACTTCCTTTCTTTTGAATTTGTACTTATTACCTTCATTTATTCCGGAGATGATTGTATGGTTCCACCAATGTTTATTTGATCATCGTTATACTCAGTGATATTCTTGACTTACCTATGTAATATCTAATCTTTATTGGTTCCATGTAGCTCTGATTTTTGTATGTAGATCTAATTGTTTTTTACTGAAATTTGTCAGAGCATCCCAAGGCTGTATTAGTGTTTCTGAATGACGGGAAGTTTTTTGTTTGCAATTCTAATAGAGGAATTTTTTATTGATTCAACTGTGAATTGATTCCATTTATTTTTTGTTTAGAATTTCTTGATTTGATTGGGAATTTGAACTAATATGTTGAATTTGGTTTCAAGCAGATTGATCCATGGCACCATTATGGCACAATCTCCATTTCCAATGTTAAATGGTTGATTTACAAAGCAAATTGTTACATTTATAAGTCAAACGTTAGAAATGATTGCTGTAAAGGAGTACCAGGTTCAGTTTATATGTGTATACATGGTGGATAATGATTGTTCTCCTATCAGGATATGAGCCAGCAAACTGAGTACATGGGTTGATTGCTAAGGATCTACATGGAAATGAACGACAATCAAGCATATATATGGAGGTCAGATACTGTGTTTGTTTTCTAATTATGGTTTAATCATGGGGTCATTGGTGATGTGGATGTCGGGGAGATACTCTGTTTTTTTCTAATGTAGTACTGTATTAGTTTTGTATGGCAATTCAAAATCTTGTGTCACCTTAACTACTGAGAATCATGATGTTTGTTTCAGAAACAAGAAAAAGAATGGTAAAGTTGCACCGCCTGATAAAGTTACTGTTTTTTGACGTGGTGTTGAGGGAATTTACTTTCCAAGTCTTCATTTGTAAATATTGCTTACTTTTCTAGTTTCATTTAATCTGGGCACTTTACATATCCTTTCATTTCCTGAAAGAAACATTGCCATTGTTTTACCTGTTAAAGAGTTGTTAGCAAGTTTGGGTCTTGCGAATTGAGAAGCATGCACTTGGTAAACGGAAATGGCAAACAAGTTGAAGCAAACGTTACTTTATATCCTACAAGGTTCTCCCCTAACCCTAAACCCTATTATATCTCCCGTGAACCCTCTATTCACTGTAGCATGAATTATAACTTAGTTATTTTTTGACATGATAGAGCACCTGTTTGTGCGAAATGGACAACAGAAAGGTGTGCAGCATGTCGATGGGTTGGAGATTGGGACTTCAACAAAATTATTATTTGTATTAGGTATGTGTCTTGCTTGACTCCATTTGTTGCTTTTAACAATGTGCATGTTCATAAAAATACTCCTTTAGGTGATGAATACGATGTTAATTTTTCATTGTTTCTCTAGGTGTCAAATTGTTGTTCATCAAGAATGCTAATATCAGACATACTTACTGGTTTTTGTAATGTTAATATCACATTGTTACTTATATTATGTTTTGCATGTATTGGCCGGCCTTCTTCATGAGGTGGTATTCAACTCCAGTGTAATCACTTTCTGGGAAAATTTATGCATAAGTGTCTGGTTAGTAAGATTCACCACTTGGTGTTGAACTAAATTAGAAACAAAAGTTTGTAGAAGGAATAGAGCATTTGAATATTTTAATATTGCAATCATATGATATTCCTTATTAAAGTTGTGTTTAGGACTCTTTTTGAAAGAGTCTCTAAGTGGTTTTAGGAATGCTTTTTAATAACGTTTCTAAGCATTTAGGGATGCTTTTCTAAAAGTGTCTCTAAGCATTTGGGGGTGCTTTTTAAAAAAGCGTCTCCAATTTAATTTACCAACGCTTATTATTTGCGTCATTTTTTTGCACACCGCCAATGAGAACGCTTTTTGAAGTGTCGGTGAAATATTTAGAAGAAACACCATTTCTATAGTTGTGTAGGGGTTCATAATCGCATTTTAAATAAATTTATTAGATTTTGAGGGTCCACATGCCATTTTAGAAGATACAGTACTTCATCCATCCCTTATAATTTGTGACTATGCCAATTTATTAGAAGTGTGAATACTTTCATAAATTGCCTCAATATTGCTCTAGTGGGAAGTGTTTCAGTTTCACCCGAGTTCGAGTCCTACTGGATTATTGTGAATGCTTTCATAAAGATGCTCTATCCATCCCTTATTCCCGTATAACTCAACGATGAATTTTAGAAACTTTCTTTTTTTCTTGCTAACAGCCCTTTTGTTGACTCCCTCTTTCTACTATTGATGTGGCAAACTTGGAGTATGTTTGAACTGCACTGCTTTCTCCTCTATTTCAATTTTCAAGCATGCGTTCGATCCTCTCTCCACCAAACCAATTGTGATTAAGTTGAAATCATGAAATTTTTCTTTGAAAAAAATATTTTCAATTAACGAAATCTACTTTTATCTGTCTTCATCAAATCACAATAGCACATGACAAAACAATAAATTGAATAATGGAGTATATATTATAAATTATTTTTTAATATTATTATATATGAAATTTCAGTTCCGGCTAATTTATTTTTTCTAGTTCCATCCCTGGTAGGTAGACTTCATATTCCAGTAACTCTTTTTTTATTAGTATTTCTTAAAATTGGTGTCAAATTCAAACAAGACTTTCTAATGGCTGGCTAAGGGGAGTAATACTACTAATAGTTAAAGGAAATAGAATTATTAAAAGCTATAGCTACACTACTTTTAAAATATTAAAATTTTGATTGTTCACAATCACCAACCTAACTATGAGTTCATTTGGTCATGTGGTTATCGCAAACTTCCAACACAAATTGGGAAGGCATGTGTATCATCACTCATCAGGGTACTAAAACGACGTGTGACAGAAGGGAGAGGAGACCGCTGTCGCCTGTCGCTGTCTAAATAATCCATCGCAAAATCAATTGCGTTTTTCAAACATCAAAAACGCTACTCGAGAGTTGACCAGAGGGGCCGCTTACTAATCTATGCATGTTTGAAGTTATACTATCAATTACGTAACTCACGAATAATTCCAAAAAACCCAAAGATTAAAATAAATCCCCGGATTAACTACGAAACTCACAGATATTAAATACTCATGCATATCTTCCATTGATTTTGATTCATTTTACATTTACACAATTCGTTGCAATTAAATTCCATTCTTAATTATCTATTTAGATGGAATTTATAACACAATTTTTTTGGTATAAACATCGGGCAATGCCCAAACAATATTACTAACGAACCTAAAAAACTTGAGTTTACGGCAAATAGCAAAAATTTGCCAATGTAATTCGTGATTTTAGCGTTTATAATCCCTTTAGGAAATGCAAACTAAATTGGATTAAATATTAGTGGAATATGGACTGATCCTATTTTTAGACTTTATATAATTAAAATATGAATGTAATGATTAATGGAATGTGACTATTTATCATAAACATGTACAAGTAAAACTAGATATTTCATGATGAATATTCAAGAAAGTGCATGTGCTGTTGCTTACTACAGTTAATCCTGTTATTTTCTTACTATTCCTATTTCAAAGTTGAAGTACACATACATTTCTTTGGGCGCAGAGGTATTAGAAATTTTGAGTTTGTGTGGACAAAAACTATATATCGTCATAAAACACACAAGTTTGGACGAATTTTGATTTTACTCACAATCTTTGAAATTTAAAATCAAATACTCAAAATTTGATTTTTAGTTTAAGCAATATTAGACCTTGGTATGTTAAAAAATGAAGATGACTTGGCTTGTCTGGCGTTTTTGTAAAATAATAAGTTGACGTGGATTTACTTGACCTGCAGGTAATATGGTCACACACATCATTGACCTGAATTTGTCACGTTTGCATACAATTAACAAAAATTCAGGTTCTCTTCCAAATTGTTTCTGTCCTCGTATAATCAGTGTATGGCTCACACCAATGAAAAATATGCATTGAGTTGAGATTCAATCATTTTATTTATGGTTCTTAAATTTGATGGAATATATAGGTCAAAATAATTAATTACTCACATAGTATCTATTTCTAGTTGAATAATGAAATTTTAAATATAGCATGATTAGATATACTGTACCTACCCACTCCTATTTTACGGACTGAGGGAATAACTTATTTATATTCAACTTGTTTGTTAGAGTAGAGCTTTTTTGAGTCTATATTTATACATTATGCAGAAAATATTTTTGTTAGATGACTCCTTCAAAGTCCTCTCCTTCCCTGAGGTGTGAGCCAACATCACCATGTCCAACGCTAGCCGCACATTGCTGTACTCATGATCATTACCTTCGCCTTTATTGTCTCCTTTCATTTTCTCAATATCTATGCATTCAAATCGTGTAGCACCGTCTAAATATATTTTACCCAAATATCAGTATATTTGATACATAGAAAAGATTACGGAATATTGTATTAACTTCTATTTCACTATCTTACAATTTCGATATATATTAATCAGAGTTAATTTGTAGTAGTGTTTATCATTTTTTAATTAGAATTTAGTTAATGTAGAAATCAAGGTCGAGTGTAAAAATCATGAGAAAAGCAGCATCAGCTTTAGGAACAACATCAAACATGTCTCCGGCCAAATGCTCCACTCAAGGCGGCGCAACACTAACCACGTGAGAGTAGCTTTGTTGCAAAGGTGAATGGAAAGCTCTGTATTTAAGGGCTCCATCACCAGAGACGTGGAGTCCATGGTCCACATCCAACACTATAAAAATATTACTAATAGGTTATAGTTAGGTCAATATCATGAAATGGCTTTGATTTAAATTTTGACTTTTTTTCTTTTTATGGAATGACAGAGGGAAATATAAATGTGTATGTACATAACTTTATTCATTTTCATTTTCGGCGCAGCCTTTAGGGTTGACCCGGCCCGATCCCAGTTCGGCAAATAAGTCCATTTCTGTTGCTTGTTTTCTTTATGGAATGAATAACTAATTGATAAATTCTGAATGGATAATTTCTTAAGTTCTTAACTGTGTGTAATATTTTTATGGTAGGAGTTTTCTTGCTTGTAGATTTGTACTAGTAACTGGAGTAATAAACATGTGTCAATACAAATTAAATTATAGAGCTCAACAAAAGAGGAAAAGTTCCTAGGAGTACCACCCGTGTAGGGAATTGAAACGGAAGCATTGACCTCTTCATGAAATGTTAACAAGGACAGAAGGACTTATAATAAAGTTGAATAAGACTATATGAACAAACCTGACCTCATAGTCATAGAGTTTTAAAATAATAATAATGTATTAATATATTAACTCCAATTTTAAAACTTTTAAGTAATTAAGTATTAGGTTTATTGTTACTAGTTACTGCATGCAGGACACGCCTCCCTTCCCTTCTAGTTTGTATTAATTTTGTATTTCTAAAAGTGTGTGGTTAATATTTAAGAAATAAATTTGGATTGGGTATCTGCCTATCGGGTACTAGATTTTGGGAAATTTTCGGATCAGGTATCCGCGGATACCTGATTTGAGGTATCCGCGGATACCTGATTTGACAGACCTTTAGAACAATTGCGGCCAAAGCTTTTTGAAGTTGGCTACCAAAAGGGTACGTAGGTTGAATAATGAACTCTTGTATTTGTCTGCGATAAGAATTTTCAATAAACACTTATGAATAGGCGATCTCGTTGAATATGCCCAAATTTAATAATTGTTTAATGATTAATGAATTCTATGAAATTCATTATTGGGAGAGAATTTCAATAAATATTTATCCTTTTTTATCATTTGATAATCTGTATCCTTTGCCATTTCAAATATTCTAACCCGTTTGTAAAAGAAACAGAAAGATATCTACACATTTTCCATTGTTCAGTTTACATGATATGATAATAGAGAGGTTTTCAAATCCGTTATTTGATTTCTGTATCGAACAATGTACCGTGAATTGGGCGGACTTTACTATTATGCCCTCCTTTTTGATGGGCATCCCCCAAAAGAGAAAGGGTTTTTATTGACCTTTCACATAGAAAATAAATTTCCATCAAGGTGTAATGTGGGCCACGTTCATGGAAAACATGGATAATTCACTGAAAACCTATTTTCATTTCTGTAGTCCACAGTACTCATTTCTGCCAAGTGCCAAGTTTTAGGACTCTTGATAATTACAAATGGAAAAGTGAACGGGTCAAAGCTACTCTTACATTCGATGATGTGATCCATATCATTTGCTATTTCCATAACTATAGCCGAATGTCGTCTTTATTATATATTTCATTAATTCTATAATATAATAAACATGATATTAGGCTAAACATTCAATGTTTTTTAATAACGACTTAAAATATAATGACGCGATGAAGGCGGAGCGTCACAATAATATTTTGAATATCGATGTCATTCAACAATAATCTACATATATGAACTTAAAAAACTAATGAAAATAATATTAATTTTACTTATGATATGTTTAATAATTAATATAGATTCAAAATAATAAAACTGTTGTCATTTCAAATTTAAGTTTAGTTTTGAAATATTTTTTTTCATTATTTTAGAATTTACTCCCTCATTCCCACAAAATTTGTCACATTTCATTTTTTACCACTTTTGGTAGTATACTTCATATTACCAACTTATTACACCAACTTATTCTCACTCGCATTTTATTATAAAACTAATAGGTGGTGTTCGGTTTGCAAGATAGATTGAATCTCATGAACCAAATATATATACAACAAATTTAATCTCAGATACAATCTTGCAAACCGAACACCCTCATAGTATATAAAAGTAGACTCACATTCCACTAACTTTTTCCACTCAATTTTTATAACATTTTTTAAAACTCATATCCATATATGTCCGGCCAAAGTGTGACAAAATTTATGAGATTGCTTAATCAAATTGGTAGTCTCTATCCAAATATAAGTAGCAAACTCATCCAATCGTGGGATTATTTTTATGAAATCCTAATTCGAAGTGGCACGTACAGTTTGGTTGAGCATTAATTAGCGTAACTAAGCTGCTCGTATTTCTGGAGTTGGGCGATGTACCCATGCGATTCCAATGTCAAAAAATACACACGCTGTCAAATTCCTAATTTTATCACTGTCGAATGTAGCACTTTATCACTGTCGAATGTAGCATTAGTTATGAAAAAAAATATTGATGATCTCCTATGTTGATAACTTAAATCAGTACTCCATGCACTTTTTATAATTAAATTAAAAAACCCATATACCTTGCAATTTTGAACTCTTAAATGTTTATTTTGGCGAAATACTACTTATCCACGTTGCGTATTTCATATTTCTACAATTTGATTAGATTATTTGCACATAAATTTTTACAAATTAAAATCAAATTGTTTCTGTCCTCTTATAATCAGCGTATGGCTCACACCAATGAAAAATATGCATTGAGTTGAGATTCAATCATTTTATTTATGGTTCTTAAACTTTGATGGAATATATAGGTCAATATAATTAATTAGTAACGCAGTATCTATTTTTAGTAGAATAATGAAATTTTAAATGTAAGCACGATTAGATATACCGTACCTACCCACTCATATTTCATGGACGGAGGGAGTAACATATTTATATTCAACTTATTTGCTAGAGCAAAGCTTTTTAGAGTCTATATTTATACATGATCCAGAAAATATACAAATATTTGTTAGAGGAGTCCTTCAAAGTCCTCTCCGTCCCTAAGGTGTGACTTGTGAGCCAACATCACCATGTCCAATGCTAGCCGCACATCGCTGTACTCGTGATCATTAACTTCACCTTTATCGTCTCCTTTCATTTTCTCAATATCTCTATGCATTCCTCGTCGTTCCAATCGTGTAGCACCGTCTAAATATATTTTGCACAAATATCAGTCTATTTGATACATAGAAAAGATTACAGACTATTTTGGTACAACAATGCAAGAAAAAACCAAAAAAAAAAAACAAATTGTCATGCTCAAAGGAGACATTAGAAGAACTTGATTTCACAGTGTTGTCATTTTTACTCAATTTCATAGTCACAAAAAATCATACAGTACAAGTAGTTCTCAGTAATTAGTCATTGCTATTGAAATAACTAATAAAGCATATGTGATAAGTTGCGATTATGTTCAAATTTGAGATCTGTGTAACTTGTGCATTAATTAAGATCGAGAAATGATAAATGGCTTTGATTTAAATTCTGATTTTTTTACTTTTTATGGAGTGAAAGAGGGAAATATAAATATGTGCACATAACTTTATTCATTTTCATTTTCGGGTTGACCCGGCCGAACCCAGTTCGCTTCCAAGAGAATATATGTGTTATAATTGTATAGTTTACCGTCGGCAGATAAGTCCCATTTCTAGTGGCTTGTTTTCTTTATGAAATGGATTGATAAATTCTGAATGGATAAATTTTTATAATTGGGATTAATAGCTTAATTTCTTAACTGTGTAATATTTTTATAGTAGGAGTTTTCTTGCTTATAGAATTGTACTAATGAACATGTGTCGATGCAAATTAGAGGAAAAGTTCCCAGAAGGTCCACTAGGAGTACCACGTGTAGGGAATTGAAACTTGACCTCGTGAAATGTTAACAAGGGCTTATAAAAATTAAAGTGGAATAAGAATTTAAGAACAAATCTAATGGTCGCCTGGTTGTTTAGAACAATTGCGGCCATAATGATCTTGTTGAATATGCCAAAATTTTATAACTGATTGATAAATTCTGATTGATGATTAATGAATTCTATTGTAATTCATTATTGCTAGAGAATTTCAATAAACATTTATCTTTTTAAAAGAAATGGTATGATATATCCCAAATCTACACATTTTCCATTGTTCAGTTGCATGAAATCAAATATTTATGCAGAGCCCTCGAGCCCGCACTGTTCATGAAATTAGAGAGGTTTTCATATCTGTTGAAATTGGTAGTATTTGATTTAATTGGGCGTGCCTTTACCATTATGCCCTTCCTTTTTGATGGGCATCCCCCCAATCAAAAAAAGAGAAAGGGTTTTTAATGACCTTTCACATAGAAAATAAATTTCCATCCAGGGCCACGTTCATGGATAATGCACTAGCCTATTTTTATTTCCATAGTTCACAATAATCAACGTGAAATGAAATTGAGCGATGTCATGTACCCATGGCCATGTTGTAGCTAGTCACGATTCCAATGTCAAAAAACACACGGTGTCAAATTAATTAAATTGGGCGCCCCATTTCTAATAGTACAGAAAAAACAAAATGTATACCAAAATTTGTACTACTACTATATATGATGGAAATTATGGAATGGAACCCATTGCAATTAGTTGGATTGTCAATTTAATTAGTTATTCGGTAATACCCCATGCATCCGATCAAAAAAATATCTAGTATTTATTGCATTTAATAAATGGAGTATTAGGCCATCAATTTTTTTTGTATTTCCACGTATGCCTCTTAACAAACTATACATGAATAGCTAGGCGCAACGAATCTTTTTATAGTACGTAATTAATTGTAAATTACTTCTTAACAAAGTTGTGATTAAGGTTCAGCCTTTGCCAGTGTACGAGTTGGAGAAAATGAATTTCGATTTTTAAACTAATATCGATCTTAACTCTATATTATCAAAAAAGATTGATTGAAATTCTAATAGTTTTGAGTTCAAATTTGTAACGTTAAAGTCCTAATCGCAATTTACGTACATTTAAGTGGAATTGTGTTTGGTGATTGAATATATGCCTTAGGATATAGATTTGGTCATCCATAATAGAACGCCATTAGCTAGCTAGTCATTCTCTTAAAAATTATTGAATCCCATAATTATATTTCCAACACCCACGGGCCACGTCATTGTGCATTTCATATACTAGTAATTTCTTATCATTATTCACGTGTCCAAGTATTTTATTAAGTGACAAAAATTTTAAAGTTTCATATAGTATATAGCATGTGACAAATATAAACTCTAGACTTTGTGGACGATCATCGCCTGTTTCCGGCGGAGAAGATTTGGTAGATGTCCCAATCCTTAATGTCTCGGAAACATAAACAAATATATTTACAAAAATATACGAATATTTACAAAAATATAAAAACGTCAGTGGACCACGACCTAATTGAACCAAAATTTGAAATATCTATCAAATATGATATAGTACTCCAGTACGTCAAAGATATAAGAAGAAATTATTTAATGTGATTACTATAAAAGAGAACGTACTAGCTATATTTTATGAGCGTTCACGAGTCCAATTACTAAAATTTTTAAGAGTTCACGTGTCCAATAACCAAACGTAAATTTTGCAGCTTGATCAAAACAGGTGTCTCTTTTGTTAAGATTTATTAAACTATAGATTTATTACTATGAGACAATCATAAAAAACCAATTGAATTAGCAGTACTACTATCCAACTTACGTGATGGAGACAAATAGCAATTATTATTAATCATTGTTAACTAAATCATCAGAATTAGATTTCCAATGCAAGGCAATTATATTGTCAGAATTTCGTCCAGAAAATTATAAGATATAATCAGGAATGGACTATATAAATTATAAAGATCCAATTTGTTAGAAGAGTATTAAGTCCTAATTAACATGAACGAATTAATTGATATTTGGATTAATTTACATCAAGAGATATGGAATCACAATGACAAAGTTAGGTTTATGAACTCGTCTAATTAGTATCGTTGGGTCAAAAACAACATGACTTTAATTTCATATAGGAAGTGAGCTGCCAGTGTACGTACGAGTTGGGGAAATGAATTTATGACTTTTAAACTAATATCGATCTATAACTCTAATAGTTTTGAGTTCAAATTTGGGTGATTGAATTTATGCCTTAGGATATAAATTTGGTCATCCATAAATAATAATAGTAGAACGTCATTCTCATAAAAATGATTGAACGTCATAGCATGTGACAAATAAAAACTCTAAGATTTGGTAGATGTCCAATTCCCAAGCCTTTATCAATGTCTCGGAAACATAAACAAAGGTTCGAGTTTAAATTGGTAGTTTCATTAAAGTAATTAAGTACCCATCTGACCATATATATATTCCCATTCTTTCGGCAATTTATTTTTACAATAAGTGCTCATTCCCGCTTAGATAAGTAGGAGTAGTATACATAACAACTACTATTGCACGTGCTCGAAAATGGACGTCTCATTTCACGGGCTATGGTCAAAAAAATGTTGGAAACTTTATTTTCAATCTTGCCATGATCACATTACTACTATTGTGATTTAAGAAAGAAATGCAGATTTGATAGAAAACAAAATCAAAAATAAAATCAATTAATATTTCAATGTCTCTTACAGGTTAGGTATAATGATCCTCTATGCTTTTGTTAAGATTTATGAAATTCTCAAAAACCAATTAGTATAGTAGTATACTATGCAACTTGCGTGATCGAGACATCTGTAGCAATTATTAATTAATCATTTGTGAACTAGCTGATCTGTACTATTTTTTCATTTCTGTTACGATTTATAAAATTCTCAAAAACCAATTAGTGGTAGTACTATGCAACTTGCATGATCGAGACAAGTGTACGTAGCAATTATTATTAATGATTGTGAACTAGGTGATCAGAATTAGATTTCCAATGCAAGACAAATACTAAGTCATTCTCGTCCAAAAATTATGTAGAGTTTTATAAGTAGTTTATTTACACGTTCATCATTTCATCACTACGCTACGCCTTACTCTCTAACTATCTCTCTCTCTCTATCGCTCTCGCTCTCTGCCAATGGCGCCTATGAAGATCCTCATGCTCTTGGTGGTGCTACTTGTAAGCACCACCTCCTTCGCCGCCGCCGATGACCGCCCCGACGTCGATGACGTCCCCCGATTTGCCCGGTGGCTCGTCCACCAGGGCAAGTGGGGGGTCATCTCGACCAACTCCCCGGTCTTTGTACCCCACGGGTACATTGCATCCTACGCGGATGCAGGCACGGGGAGCCCCTACTTCTACCTCTCCACCCTCGACCCGGTCGGGATGGTCGTCCCGACCGACTCCCGAGCCAGCCTCACCGTCACTGAGATATCCTTTGACGGCTGCCGGGGCCAGGAGGCGCAGAATCCCTCCTGCACAAAGATCAGTCTCTCCGGCGAGGTACCTTCTCTTCTCTCCTTTTTGTTTTTCTCTCTCTCTCTCTCTCTCTCTCACTCACCTTCTCTCTTTTTTTTTAGCTTCTCAAGCTTCCCGGAAACTCCAAGGAGGGCCGCAAGGCGGAGCGGGCTTTATTCAAAGCCCACCCCTCCTTCTCCGGCTTCCCGAAGATGAACGGCACCTTTGCCGTCTACAAGCTGCTTGTTGACGAGATCTTCCTCGTCAACAAGATGGTGCCGCCCCGGGAGCTCACCGTCGAGGACTACTTTGACGCTTGACAGGAGGAGCCGGAGGAGGAGTAGTAGTAGTAGGATTTGCGTTTTTTTTTTGTTTCTAATCAATAGGAGTACGTACTTGTCCGTACTCCTACTTAATTAATAATTAGTACTACTGTTCCCATGTTTGTAATATAGTATTAATATTAACGATTTTCAAGTTCTCTGTTAATATATATTACTCCACTAATAATTTAAGTACCACTAATCATTTCTTGAAAACTGACTAAAAAGGGTAAAAGCTTACACTCAAAACATGTCCAATAATTGACTTGAATGACGAAATCCTCCAATTTCTGAACTAATATAATTAATAATTACACTGCTTTGAAATCAAGGGATATCATTAATTAATTAAGGCCTATATGGAATATCAAATTTCAGAATTCTCGTGCTCTTGTTGCAGTTACCAAATGTAGTGAAGAGATCATGCTCAAATTACTTGATGCCAAATAAACTATACTCACATGTACAAATTATTAATAAGCTTTTCACTAAAAAACTTACTCTTTCTTTGATTTTGGCATGTTAATATCGAATAGGTTACGGAAAGTGCGTACCAATTAAAATTATTATCGAAAAAAATGACTATAAGCCAGCTAATTTTAACTATGTATCACTACAACTACTATTGTTTCTCACTTCAAGGAATTATTAAGCATAGTCGTATGCTTATGCAACTTTTTAAAGAGAATCAATTCATGATAGTGAAATCGACTTCATATTGAACAACAACACTTCGGGTTTGAAATCAGGATGACTATCCCCTAACCCCATTTAATTAGTTGACATGACATTTTGACATGGGTCAAAATCATATAATTGGGTATTATCTGATACCCAAAATCGTAGGCAATTAAATACTCAATTCCATACTCGCTTGGAATCTTGTCCTATCTATAATAAATACTCAATTCCATACTCATTGGAATCTTGTCCCATCTATAATTTGTAATTTCAAGTTAGATTTATTGAATATAGACAGACACATGTTCATTAAAATTAAATGACCCCAACGTGATTGGCCTCATCAATTAGGAGTACTATAAGTTTTCAAACTCTATTCCAATTACCCATATATTTAGTGACTCCGAGTATATATCTTAGAGCATCTCCAGCCATTCTACTAAACTCAAATCCATTTTAGTGTAAATATCAAATTAAATATTGATTTTACTCCAATCATTTACACTAAACTCAAACTTAAAAGAATATACTCTAAAGAGTTAAGGCCAAAATTAGTCCTAAACATATGATCATTTTACCTTTTTATCCTAAACTTGATCTTTTGCATTTTTTGGTCCTGCACATATGAAAATTTTATCATTTTGGTCCTCCGTCAATAATTCCATTAATTTTTTAACCGTCAACGCGTTTATCCAATTTTGACCATATTAGAATCTTTTTAAGTCACTAATTAAGTCTCTATCTCTCTTTTTTTTATACATGTGACATTTAAGAACCATGGCTATGTCAATCAAAATTTTGCGTAAATTTTTCTGATCAAATCTTATCCAAGATACACATTTCTAAAGCACATGATTCTTGATTAAAACACAAATCACTAATCAATAAAATCATTTTGCAGAAGCTGGAAAAAGCCAAAATAGGCAGTTCATTGAACAACAAAACATCACAAAGATTAAGAAATCAATGTTAAAATCAACAGTTTCGCAGCCAAATATCCAGTGCTGATAGAACAATTTCCTATCACGAAACACTAAAAATCAAAATTAATCGTATCAGAGTCAAAATCAAGGCGATTCCTTCTTGTCAGCATCATCCGATTTCTCTTCCTCCTCTAGCTGCTTCATCACCCCCTCCTCCGCATCGAGCAGCGGTGCAGAGTAATCGGAATGCGCCTCCATACACTTCCTCAACGCCAAAGTCGACTGAACGCATTTCTCCACAATATCCTCTTTGTTCTTCTCCCCTTCCTCCAAGCACCTCTCTCAATCCATGAAAGTCTCTCTGCACCCGCCCGCTTTCATGAACAAGCCGAATCCGCACTCGCCTTCTTCTTCCTCCTCTCCTAATCCATCGCCGCCGATCCCTTCTTTGGCCGAATCGTCCGACAATTTCTCATTTGGGGAATTTTCCTCTGGTTTCGGTGGATCAGGGGATTCTCGAATTAGGGATTCGGGGTGGGGCGCAGGATCGGATTCGAGTTTGGGTAGATCAGTTTGGGGTGAATCTGAAGGAGACGTTGGGTGGGCGGATGCGGTGGAGATGGAGCTAGGGTTTGCTTGTGAAAGCGCTGCCATGGCTGCCGATCTAAAACCCATCTCTCCTTATCTTGGATAAGATTTGATCAGAAATTATTTCTGATTTTAATGGATATATTTGTTAAAATAATTAGGAAACAATTAGTGACTTAACAAGATTTTAATCTGGTCAAAATTGGGCAAACGCGTTGACTGTTAAAAAAATTAACGAAACTATTGACGGATGATCAAAATGATCAAATTTTCATATGTGCAGGACCAAAAAAACCAAAAGATAAAGTTTAGGACCAAAAAGGTAAAATGGTCATATGTTTAGGACCAATTTTGGCCTTAACTCTTCTCTAAATTATGCCTTTTTTACTCACAAAACTTGAAAAACTTTTAGGTTTTGGTTTAGTGTAAACCTAAAGATAGGTATTTTTTTCTCAAAAATCAAAAATGGGATTGGTTTTTGAGTACTATTAGAGCTAAATACCTATTCCATTTTAGGTTTTAGAGTACCCTTGGAGATGGTCTTATCCGATTAAGAAACTATTGGATAATGGATATCTGATATCTAAAAAATCGGATAATGGGTACTGAGTCGGGAATTGACTTAATCTACAAAAGCATAGCCTATGATTTTGATGTTTATATGTATGGAAAAAAATTAGAGAGAGATATAGTTGATAATAATTAAAGTTTGTTATAATAAAAGGTAAATAAAAAAAATCATGAATTTTAGTTAAATTTTGGTCTATATTATAATTTTAGTATTAACTTTGACGATGTACTTAATTGTCCTATGGATTAAAATATGCAGAAAATTGAGCATGACATGGACATTGGGAACATATGACTTGTGGAATAAATATCTGGATTTATTAGCAGGATTTCAGATTGTGAGAAAAATTCCCGAATTCTTGTATTGAAACCAATTGTTCTATAATTTAGAAATAAAGTCATTTTACTTGTTACTAAAAATAGTAAGTTAGATTTCCACTTGTATTTAATACACATCATCGCCACATCATTCCATAATAACACACGTACGGTG
Organism: Salvia hispanica; assembly: GCF_029641045.1. Lineage (NCBI taxonomy): Eukaryota > Viridiplantae > Streptophyta > Magnoliopsida > Lamiales > Lamiaceae > Salvia > Salvia hispanica. Next base: position 51,550,652 of record NC_142695.1, read on the forward strand.
GTGTACGTTAATTATTCTACCTCCCTCTCCCAAAATTTGCTACACTTTTGATCCGACACGAGTTTTAAGAAATGTAATAGAAAGTGAGTTGAAAAAGTTGGTGGGATGTGGGTCATACTTTTAAAGTATTAGTTTTATAATAAAATGTGAGTAAGAATGAGTTAGTGGAATATGAGGTCCACTACCAAAAATGGTAAAAGTGAAGTGTATCAAATTTTTAGGGACGGACCGAAATAATAAACTGTATCAAATTTTCAGAAACAGAGATAGTAGTATTTAATATTTATGGATATTACCCTATGTAAATAAATATTAATTGAAGTTCAAAAGTTATGCACTTATGCTATACAAAAAAGGAGAAGGAAGTGTAGTGGTTTAGAGCTTCATACGTATACCCATACGGCCAATATGTCCAGGGATCGATGGCGCATGAGTGACAAATTTTTGGTGAAAAAGCATTGCTCAAAAAGTAGAAACGCAAAGAGTGGACTACCGTAGAGAGAGGGGGCCGCTGACTAAAATATGCATATACTCTGACTTTTTTAATTCTTAGTGCGGAATAAGTATATCATTAGCTCATAAATAATGCCAAAAACTAAATTAAGATTACAAGAATAACCTCTTAAAGTAAATCCGCAGATCATCTACGAAACTCACCACCGATAATAAAATATCATATCTTCCTTGATTTTGATTCATTTTACATTTCACACAATTCGTTACCATTAAATTACATTCTTAATTATATCTATTTAGATAGAATTTATAACACAAAATCATTTTTTAAGGTCTTTAGATTAGGATGATCCCATTTTTGCTGTATAGTTTTTGCTTTTGAGAACAATATTGGAAAAAAATATACATATTGGTATCTCTATTCAAATACGCCTAATTGCATATCCATGTTCCTTATTTGAACACGACTGTTTCAGTACATAAATTAAATGGGGATAGCAGTAAGTTTACAATTTAAATTATTTTTCCCATGTGATTAATATGGACAATCAATTTTGTTATACAGTAGAACTGAGAGAGTATTGTGTAATTTTGACCCAACCATAATTCGATATCTTTCTAGTGTTCTATGCTCGACTTTTTTGGCATATATTCTTATAATTATAGCTGGAAAAATAATGTAATCATAGTCAAAGAGTCATAAGAAATACATCTTCCATTAGGTAAAACTTGCAATTTATATATGACTGAATTTATCAGTATTATTGGGTTCTTAATATTGCAACTCATTTATAGGGTAGCTAGTTAAACCAGATAAGGATTTCATATCCTTTTACCCAACTTCTTCGATCATACATAATATATGTAAATTGATCAGTATCTGCTGCCCGTTTGTAAGTAGTATCTTTCAAGTGTTTTTTCAATAAATCAACTTGTGTTGACACAATTTCCTCTGTAATCTCACCATCAATCCTTCTAACCGCAGCATATTTATAATTAGGCAGTTTCACTTGTTTCACGTCTTGTATTAAAGGTTTAGGAAGACCACCATTCTGATACTTGTTAGGCACGTACAAATAAACTTTATAAGTAGAATTCACGACATCCATCATCAATAGTGGCCCTGCATTGATAATATACTCGTTTCGGTCATTCTTGCGATAGAAGTAATCCAGCAAACTGTATATACAAAACATAAATTATTAGAAAATGGACAAAAAGATGTTAGAGTTTTAAAATCTAAGAAATTAACATAATTTAATGTGTTACCAGTTAAATACTATAAATAAAAATATAAACTGAATTTGGTTGTTAAATTTTCAAACAGAAGCATATTACTGCTCCTAAAACTAAAATTGGTTGACATAAAAAAAAATCTTACATTTTTTCACCTATTCCAATACCACCCATGATTGAGTATTGTACGACACTCGGAGCTGTCACCCATAAAGCTTGACTGTAATTTCTTATTTCAAATTCCTTTTCACTGTGAATAATAGTAAATGCCGGACATTCAATTTTATTACATTGCACCGGAGGACCATCTCCTCCATATCCTCTTGTTTCATGACCTTTGCATTTTTGTACAATAATGCAAGAAAAAATCACCAGTAGCCAAAGTGTCATTCTTAAAAGAGACATTGGAATAACTTGATTAGATAATGTTTTAATCTGCTTGATTTAAGAGGTGTATATATAGTCACAGAAAAATCAGATAAACGTAATTATAATTAATTAGTCATTACTCTTGTAATACTAAAACAGTGTGTAATGTTATAAGAGCTGGAGTTAGAAAATCACTGAGTCTTAAATGCAATCGAGATTTTTGTAACTTATGTAATTTATTGTTCAATTAATGCATTGATCACGACCGTTAAATAATTTTCATTGTGATTCTGTTATTTTTGGAACAAAATAGAGAATAAGGTAGTTTTTCTTATAAAAATGGTAGCGTGTAATTGGAGAAAGTAATAAAATGGCAATTTCACGAAGAAAGGCGAGAGAGAGGCGGTTTTGAAATAAGAAAAGAATGACAATGACCTAACCCTATTTATTTAATTGACATTTTGACTTAGGGTAAAAATCAGATAATCGCGCGGAGATTATCCGAGTGATACCCAAAAATAGGTAGGTCGTATGTTAGTTAAAGAGGTTGGCAACCTAGAATGATCTATAGATTGTTAAGGGTAAATTCCTTGATAAGAACGTATAACAAAGTAAAGAAGTCGCTAAGTAAAGTCCGTCTATCAACCGAGATTGAGATTGTAATTTGATATTTCTTGAATGATTCAAATGAATAACAATGTTTCTATTTATAAAGCTAAATACCTTAATTTAAGTAATAAGAAAATAATCCTAAGCATGACAAAATATTACTCTCTCCGTTCCTCAAAAGATGTCACATTTTCCTTTTTAATTTGTCCCACAAAAGATGTCACATTTCCCATTTTGAAATTTTTTTTCTCTCACATGAATATAAAAATTATATTTTCTTTCTCCATTTAACATACAAAATAGAGTGAACTACAAAAATGGTCCCTGGACTATGGGTTTATCTCGCCCATAGTTCCTGGACTTTAAAAATATCGTCAGTAGTCCCTGGACTAAGGGTTTATCTCGAAATTGGTCCTTTTGGCTTTTTTTGGTACGAAAATACCATTTGATATTATTTTGGGGGGTTTGGGCAATTTGGTCTTTTTACACTTTTAACATTTTAAATCTGATACTCCCTCCGTCCCGCTTTAGGAGTCCCGGTTGATCAATTTTGGGCGTCCCGCATTAGGAGTCCCGGTTGAGATAAATTAATAAAAAATGCCTACAAAGTGTTAAAAGTGGTCCCAACATCCACTACAACTAATAAAAAAGTGTTAAAAGTGGGTCCCAACATCCACTACAACACTTATTTATTGGACAATCAATTAAAAGTGGGTCCCAACATCCACTAAATATTTATTTATTACACACTCAAACATCTTTTTCTTAAAACATGTGCCCGACTCAACCGGGACTCCTAAAGCGGGACGGAGGGAGTATTATTTTAGTTATGTACTAACTTTGATATTATTTCAAATTTATCATCCTTTTTCTCTTTTGTCATCCTTCACTTTATTTCCTTATTTCAATATTAGATTTAATTTTATAAAATTTTAAATTTTAATTTTTAAATATCAATAAATTTTTTTAATTATAAAAATTATTAAATAGCAAAAATTAATAGTTATAATCAATATTTGATAGTGTATAGTACTATGTAATCAATAAGGTATGACAACGTCTTAGTTTTAATCAATATTTAATAGTAGCTTTAATCATAAATAGATTATATAACACAATTTATTCTGAAATAAATATGCATCTAATGTAAGACTAATATAATTTTCGTTTATTAATTTGAAAACAATCAAAATTTACTAGAAAATTTCAACAAAAATACTCCTATATAAAATTTTAAGTAAGATCAAATTTTTAGTCAACTTCATAATATTCAATCACAAGCAATTATAACAACCGAACGGAGACTAAATAGAATAACTCTTATTTTTCCATCATGATTAATATATTTTTCTGTACTTCTTCAATTCAATTGAATATTATATTAAATAACAAAAATTAATAGTTTTAATCAATAGTTATAGTGTCCATGAATTAATAGTTTTCATTAAAAAAATTTATTGATATTTAAAAATCTAAATATTAAATTTAATTTTATAAAATTAAATCTAATATTGAAATAAAAAAAAAAAGAAACAAATTCAGTGAAGGATAACAAAATGGAAGAAGAATGATAATTTTGAAATAATATCAAAGTTAGTACATAACTAAAATAATATCAGATTTAAAATGTTAAAAGTGTAAAAAGACCAAATTGCCCAAACCCTCCAAAATAATATCAAAGGGTATTTTCGTACCAAAAAAAGCCAAAAGGACCAATTTCGAGATAAACCCTTAGTCCAGGGACTACTGGCGATATTTTTAAAGTCCAGGGACTATGGGCGAGATAAACCCATAGTCCAGGGACCATTTTTGTAGTTCACTTTACAAAATAAAACCTCCTAAAATCTCGTGCCGTCCCACAAGTGTGACATCTTTTGTGGACGGATGGAGTATAAATCAAGAAAATAATTCTAAGCATGTATGAAAAGATATGATAAATTATTACTCCATCCGTCTCCAATTAGGAGTCACACTTTGACCAGACACGGGTTTTAAGAAATATAAAGAAAAGTTAGTTGAAAAAGTTAGTAGAATGTGGGACTCATTTTTTTATATTGATTTTATAATAAAATGTGAGTGAATTGAGTTAGTGGAATGTGAGACTTTCTTACTATTTATGGTAAAAATGAAGTGTGACTTTTAATCGGAACGGATGGAGTAATTAACTACTCCCTCCGTCCCAGAGAAGATGTAACACTTGGAAAATGACACGAGATTTTAGGAGATGTTATTTTGTGTGTTAGTGGTAGAGAAAATATAATTTTATAATTGATGTGAGAAGGAACTTTTTCCAAAAAATGAAATGTGACATCTTTTGTTGGACAAACTAAAAAGGAAAGTGTGACATCTTTTGTGGAAAGGGGGAGTAAATAATAAGCAACGAGGATAATCCCCTGGATTTGACTATATCATAGATTCCCATCAATACTGTTATGCAATGTTTTGGGGAGTAATGGTCCGCTGAGCGCCACATGAGCAACGGTTTCTTTCATCATTTTTTTCATTTTCTCTTTTGATTTTTTTAAATTATTTTAAATTACTTTTAGCTTGTGAAATTAGTTCATACTACCGATCTGATTGCGATATTGAGTCAAAAAATCATAGGCACGGTTTTTTTTTATCTCGTACAATTTCATGTGCTCAATTCACTCTTCCTAATTTCTATCAACTATTTTTCCAAATTGAGATTCCAGAACATTTTCTTTTCCAAAATCAAATTCCAATCTCATATTGTAATTTCTCACTTCTAATATATCAATAATCTCATATTTGCTGAGAAATGTTCATCCCATACAGAGAAATTGAAATTCCCCAACGTTTTTCTCTCCAAACACATATTTAGGCAGAGGGATGTAATCAATTACTAACTAATTAACAATCTCAAATTGAGACCAATTTTCAATCATTAAATTAGAAGATCTTGTGGTTAATATAATGCCAAGTGTAATATATTTTAAATTTAAATAATTATTAATTATATTAAAGGGATATTAATATTGAATCCTATATGTAGTAATTATAACTAACTACTTTCTCTCTCCTCAACATGAATTGGATCCTCACGGTTCTTTGCATTGCTATTTCTGCTGGATTAAGAAACAGGAGCCCAATTGGTAACCTCTGCCAAACGTATATCCTCAACATAAATTGGATCCTCACAGTTCTTTGCATTGCTGTTACTGCTGGATTCAGAAACAAGAGCCAAATTGGCAATGGTTACGGTTCGTATTCATGCTCGACTCGTATATATTGCTTTTGCTTGATTTTTTCTTTTTCCAATATAATGTTTGTTGATTCTTGTTCGAGAAAATATTGATAATAATGATATATTCCATCTGATTTCATCGTCTCTACGACCTATGGTACCAACAGGTACCACTGTCATCGTGATCATATGCTTGTCACACCCCTGTCAGTGGATCTTCCTCCTGTTGATTGTTGCGCTCATGGTGAAATGCATGCATTTTTCATGGTCGATCAAGGTGGCTGGGCCCGGTTCCTAATAGCTGATGCCTTCCTCTTCATCATGTAAGTGTACGGCTGGCACTATGGGAAGTTGAAGCACCACCATTCGAGATGCATAGCAAGGTTTCGCTGGCTTGGATTCTAGGTCTTGACCCGGGCTTAGTGCTCGTCCATGTCCCCAATATCATGCTCTGTATTCAAATTTATAAATTTTTCGATTTCCAATTCAAATGCACTGTAAAACAATTTAAATTAATTCAATGTAATGCCATTTCCAATTGGTTTACTTTATTTATTTACTTAATACTCCTAATTTAGGAAAATACCATAAATTGAAATATAATTTATTAATAATTCAACGAAAAATATAGAATATAATATTTATAAAAACCAGAATGCCGAGCACCAAGGTGTGCTCGGAATTATTCCATTGCCCCAAAGTGCTCGGAACTATTCCATTGCCCTAAAGTGGTCGGAAAATTCAGAGCACCTTTTACGTGCTTGGATAAAATGGTACCCTTGGTGCTCAGAGAAGCCGAGCGGCCATTTATACTTTGTACATTCCACACTTATACTCACTCTTATGTGCTAGAAATTGCGACATCATACAGCGGTGAACGTTATATATATGCAAGTTGCTTGAAGATTAGGTTCTCGCGAACCTCAACTATTTTCAAAAATTACGACTACAAGTTTGAATCCTGCATATTACTCTTATGAGTTAAGGCCAAAATTGGTCCTAAACATATGACCATTTTATCTTTTTGGTCCTAAACTTTATCTTTTGGATTTTTTGGTCCTGCACATATGAAAATTTGATCATTTAGTTCCGTTAATTTTTTAACAGTCGACGCATTTTGCCCAATTTTGACCAGATTAGAATCATTTTAAGTCACTAATGTCTAATTATTTCCTAATTAAAGTGACCCACCCAAATCACATATTCTCATTCCCATCAAACCCATCAGCGGCGGCGCTGATTCCTCCCCTCGCCTCCTCTGGCGAGTTTGCGACCGACGTTGGGTCGTCCTCCACCGCCGGTGTTTCTCTATCTCCGTCGTTTTCTCTATTCGACGAAGCCTCGGTTGGAGAGAAGGCGTCGCTTCTTGGTGAACAGCCGCCCACTCCCCGGCAGACCTGCAGCGCTGTCGTCCTTTGTCAGCCTCGGCGTTGAGGCTTCAGCCGATGGGGAGCCACCGCCCATTCGCCGTTGCCCGCTCGTCGTCGTCGTCGAACTTCCGCTGTGCTCCAACTTGTCGAGAAACACCGGCAGTGGAGGACGACCTGACGTCGGTCGCAAACTCGCCGAGAAACACCGGCAGTGGTATTAGAAATGAGCCACTCACCCCTTAAAAGGTCTCATAAGGGGGAGGGTTATCCACACTTATATAGATTAGATTGGATCATCACCAAGTTGATGTGAGACAGAATTTAGAGAATTTAACACGCCCCCTCACGTGTGGGTCGGAAAGGACATCGGTCTTCCATTACGTGAGTAAGCAATGCTAGAGATAAGAGAACCATCATCGATGTGGGCCGGAAAGGACACCGGTCTTCCACTCGTGAGGTAGATAAGAGATAAAGAGAAAACCATCATCGACTTGGGCCCGCTCTGATACCATATTAGAAATGGGTCACTCACCCCTTAAAAGACCTCATAAGGGGGAGGGTTATCCACACTTATATAGATTAGATTGGATCATCACCAAGTCGATGTGGGACAGAATTTAGAGAATTTAACAGGAGGCGAGGGGAGTAATCAGCTCCGCCGCTGCTTGATTAGATTGGATCATCACCAAGTCGATTGCACTACAATTCTCGGTCAAGCTCACGGTTTCATAATCAACCAACTTCTTCTTCTTTGACATAATCTCCTTCAAGAATTTGAGATAGCCGGGCATTTGTTGGAGTGCCTCAATGAGAGGTATATTGAGGTGCACCCTCTTGAAGATCTCAAGGAACTTTGCAAACTTCTCATCTAATTTCTTCTTGTGCACCACTTGAGGAAAAGGAATTTTGACTTCCATGAGCTTGGGAGGAATAATTGTCTCGGGTTGACCCTCGGATGGCATATTGGGTGACTCCACCTCTATTTCCTCTTCTTCGTTCTCTTCTTCGGGTACTTCCTTAGCTTCCACTTCGGGCATAGGAGGACTCTCATAACTTGTCCCACTCCTCAAGTAGATTGCCTTGCAATCTTTCGGATTTGGAATTGTAGTGCTTGGGAATTGCCCCGGTTGATGAAGTTGACCCACGGTTTGAGCAATTTGACTCATTTGGTGCTCCAAGGCCCCCATTCTTGTAGCAACTTCTACCACCGCCGTCTCAACTTTATCAATTCTCTTGGTAGAGTGTTCCATAATCCCATCGGTCTTCTCCATCAAAGCTTTTAGAAGCTCATTGGTAACATCAGTTGAAGACTTTGAAGTGCTAGATGCATTGTTAACCCCACTTGGTTGAATAGCATTATTCGGATTCCCATACGAAAGATTTGGATGTGTATTGAAGGATGGACGATAATTACCACCCCCATTGTTGGGGCGATAATTGTAGAAGTTCCTTTGATTTCCTCCTTGATGCACATAATTAACATCCTCTACGGTAGGTTGAGGCTCTACATTGGGTGCCATCCCCAAACTTATGCTATCCACCTTTTGATTGAGAATCATCATTTGTTGGTTGAGGAGATTGAATGCATCCGAATCAACAACCGAAGCTACCGGCATAGAGCCATCTCGACCCGAACTCCAACTCTTGCTAGTGTATGCAAGCCTTTGAAGCATCTTCTTGCACTCATCAACCCCTTTGTCCAAGAATGATCCCCCCGAACCAAAGTCTAGTTGACTTTTGATAAATTCCGAGCATCCATTATAGAAAAGGCTCACTTGATGGCCCGGAGACAACCCATGGTTAGGACACTTCTTCAACAAAGCATTGAATCTCCCCCATGCTTCGAACATAGACTCTTGGCTCTTCATTTTAAAGTGGGAGATCTCCGCTTGTAGGTTGAGAGTAGAGCTAAGAGGGAAGAACCTCTCCAAGAACTTTTTGGCTAAGTCGTCCCAACTTATAACCGAGCCCGGCTCAAGGTTATCAAACCAATCTCTAGCATATCCCGTCAATGAGAAAGGGAATAGCCTAAGCTTGATTGTATCTTCGGGAACCCCATTAAGCTTGGTAGTGTTGGCAATCTCCAAGAATTTGGCTAAGTGCATATTAGGATCCTCCGTGGGCCTTCCCGAGAAAACACGTTGCTCCACAAATTGGATCAATGCCGTCTTCAACTCAAAATTGTTGGCATTCACTCTTGGATCAATGGGTGGCATTGGGATATTAACGTTCCCAAATGCATTTCTAACCGGTGCATCTCTTCTCCTTTCCTCCTCTCTTTCCCTTCTCATCTCCTCCATTTGTTGTTGTAGTTGGAGGATGATTTGGTCTTGATTAAGGGGAGGTGGTGGAGGTGGTACTTCCTCGTTGTTCCCATTTGGATTTTCCATTGGCTCAACTAGATGTTGAGCTCGTGCTCTCCTCCTTCGTCCTCCTCTTCTTCTATTGGCGGCTTCTATCTCTAAATTAATCGGCTCAAGGGGTAAATGCCTTGAGCGCGTGAGCATAAAAACCTACACAACACAAGAGAGGAAACAAAGGAAAATTAGAGCTAAACTAGAAAACTAAACTAAATAAAGCAAGTAAATGTCTAAACTAGTATTCTCTATTTTATCACAATATCAAACACAAAAGCAAATTAGTCCCCGGCAATGGCGCCAAAAACTTGACTCCTGCTAAATTTGCAATAAATATGTCACCCACAAGTGTATGGGGTATGTAGCACGTGGCAAGTTGAAATTATCGATCCTCGAAGACTAAATGCCGGCTTGAGTACTACGATGCAACTTTGAACACTATCTAGACTAATAGAAGGGGTTTTTGGTTTTTTTTCTTAACTAAGATCAAAGAACAAGTAAGCAAGTAATAGCAAAAGGAAATTAAGACAAGAAAAAGGATAGTTTTCACTCAAATTGGGAAGGTAGGGATATGGATCCGTTGGTATGGATCACGGGTGTTCACCTAGGGATCATGCTCATCTAAATGGTCTTATGTGTGGCTAGGAAGGTCGGGTTAATTGGTTAGACCCCCTCTCGGGTGCACCTAACGCGTTGATCGGCCTCTAATGTCGGAGTCTCCTCCCTACACTTCGGAACCGACTCCTACAACCTACGGACCCAAGCCCTCTCTCTAGCTATGCCTCTCTCGAGCACATACAACGCACGGAGTTGTTGGTCATTTAACTATCTAATTAAGCATCTTTCAACGACAATAATTAGAATAAGACATATCAAACTGGTAGCTAATCAATTGGATAATGAAAAAGCACAACAACCAACAAAACCATCACATAAGACATAGATAAGCATAAATCAAGATTTAGCCCATGAATTCCATACAAACTTCACCAATATCCCTAATAAGAACTTAGCTACTCATAATGGAAGCTAAGACAAAAGAAAATACAAAAACTTCAAAGGAAAACATAGTAAGAAAAGGTAATAGAACTCCCTAATGTAGACTTGATGTTGGGGAGGATCTTTCTTCTTCAATCTCTTGAAGATGGAAGCCTCCTTGCCTTCAATGACTTGTATCTCTCGATTTTTTTCTCTCAATTTGTCGTGGGGAAGGTTAGGGTTCTAAATTGAGTTAGAACCCCTTTTATACTCGGAGTGAAAATCAGGACAATTAGCAAACACCCGGTCGGGTGATTTGTAGGTGATAAAACACCCGACCGGGTTTTCTTCCCGAAGCCCGCTATTTTGCAAAACACCCGACCGGGTTTTCCGAGAAATGGAAAACACCCGGTCGGGTTTTCCTCCTGGAGTGGCTACTTCAAAACACCCGACCGGGTTTTCCGAGAAATGGAAAACACCCGGTCGGGTTTTCCTTCTGGAGAACTCCTCGAATTTCAGCTTCGGCTCGTTTCAACCTGTTTTCATCACAAAACTACGACAAACCCATCAACTCACCTAATTAGTGTATATGCGGTGAAAAAACTTGTATTTAACATCTTAAACCATCAAAAGCACTCTTTAATCACCCATAAAACAAGACTAAAATATGAGTTTGTCAACTCCCCCAAACTTAAACACTTGTTTGTCCCTAAACAAGAAGAAGAAAATAAGAAGACAAACTCATGTAAGGATGTTGGAGTGTCATCATTGCCTCAGTAGAAATAAAGTATTCAACAATTATCAATGGCCTCGTAGACGAGTATAACATTATAAGGTATTGCTTCAAGCTACTATCATGTACTCAACCTTGCCAATTTGCCCTCACTAGGAGAAAATGCAATGTGCATTTTAGAAATTTCACTCACTCTCAAAGTGTATGGCTCATGACATAACTCTCAAATCATCAAATCATGCATAGTTTACCATATGCTTGCTCGAAATCTACACTCTCCTCTACTACGGTGTGATTAAAGATCTAAGGTCCGAAAGGTCTTTTCTATAGGTTGTAATGTAGGCTCTTTGGATAGGTGAGGTAATTTTTGGCTAAAGTGACTTTAATCCCCAAGATATGACATATTCAACTTCACCAACTTTCTTCCCCAATCTTAGCTAGTACTAGGCTTTGCCTAGACTCTTCTCATCTACCAACATTCCACTTTTGTTCAATGCTTCTTTTTCAACTTTCAAGGCATCCTTTTTCACCCAATGTCAATTATTCACCATTTTTCTCTTTCATTTTTCTTTTCTTTTCTTTTCGTTCCCTTCTTTTTCTCTCTTTTTTTTTTCTCCATGCTTTGCATGGTATCATCACTATTTTTTTTTCTTTTCTCTTTTTTTTTTTGTTTTTTTTTCTAACTCAACAAACTTGTTTTTCATTTGCCAACACCACTTCCACATTTCTCTTTGATTTTTCAAAAGTACCATATGGCAATTCCAACCCCTCGGTTTGTCAAAGAAAAGGTTTATAGGCTCAAAGTGGGCTAACAAGGATTAATAACATAGTGGGTGAAACTAGGATTTGGCTAATAAAAATGGCCTAACATCCTCCCTTATCTCTATAGCCACTATGTAGACTCAAGGAGATCGCGAGCAAGTTCTAGAAACAAATGACATGTTTGAGATAAAACACACATTTAGTGATAGTATAGGCTTAATTCTCACAAGGTCATTTTGGCAAAAGACAAGGCACCATGCAATTCACTTTAGGCAATTTGAAATGAAAATTACATGTTACTTAGCCATATCAACAAGATTTTCAAAAATTTTTGCACAAAATCATCATTGGCAACTCCTCCAACAAATCCTCACACTCGTTCAAACATCACTTTCTCTCACCCTACTATCATTCTACCCAAGGGAAATTATTAAACACACTAAGAAAACAAGAAAAACATTCCTAAAAAGAAACAAAAACACAAAAATAATTGGAACAAAGAAACAAGGAAACACTCCCCAAAATCCACAATCAAGAATATCATGAGTTAAGATTACATGCCCACATATCATCATCAACTAGCATCAAAAGAATAGGGGTACAGACGGGGTATCATCAAATATAGAGAGATAGAGATAGAAGAGGGAATCCACTAGACACCCCCCCAAACTTATTCCAAGCAAAGCTAGGATAAGTTTGAAAGAGAGTGGATCTCCCGTGGACCTTCACTGTGGAGGCGGAGGTGGATACTGCCAAGGGCCGCAAAATTCATCGAACCGAGCATTGAGGTTGGCCCATTGTGCAGTGTTGAACTCGGTAAAATGACTCCAGTTCTCCTCATTCCGGTTCCATCGCGCATCATTCTTAGTTTCGAACTGGTTCCACCTCGCCTCATACTCAGTCAGCCGTGCATCGTTCCGGGCCCACTGTTCTTCCTGCCGAAGCTCCATACGTGCCATCCTCTCATTGATCGAGCTGTAGTCCTCTTCTTCTCTCTCTTGGCGGCTTCTTGTCCTCTGAGCGCTTGTCCCGGCTCCACCATCACCATATGGCGGTATCTCTGCATCGGGTTCCTCATGAACCTCCTCTTCATCTTCGTTCGCATGCCCTATCATCAAATGCTCAGGGACCTCGGGAGCCTCAGGAAATTCCGCGTGATCAAGCTCTTCATACTCATCCGGATCAACCTCTTCAAATCTTTTATTTGGATATCGGGATGCGATAGCTTGGTGGATTGGGGAATTCATCTTCCAGTTCCTCTTCTCTACGGCGCTATTGATGTACGTGTTGATGGGGTCCGGGAGAGGAAAGTGATCCTTCAACCTCTGCAAGAAAAAGGCCTGGCCTCCATCTACTCCAAGATCATGTGATCTCCGGAGTATTTCAATATCCATAACCGTAGATCCTATATCATGCTCAAATCCCCTCATGTCCACCTCCAAGTGGCGCGCAATTGCGCCTACCACAGCACCGCAACATATAGTCCCTGTACTCCTCCTCGATGCTCGCTCTAAGTTCTTCACAATATAGTGGGCCATATTCATTGGTCTTTTGTGTACAAGGCACCATAACAAAAACAGCTCATCTTTTTGTACACTCCCTGTTTCGGTACGTGCAAAAGGGTGATTATTGCAGGCCTTCTGAATCATCCGGAGAACTGGATTACGGATCATGGAGCTCTTGGCCCGGGCAGCCTTGAACCCCTCTGTCTCAAGAGTGATGTCGTTCCAGAATCTACTGTTCTTGAACTCCATCGGCATGTCATACTCATCCGTAGTGATCCCATAAATCTCCTTAAGCTCTTGCATTGATAGCTCGTATTCATTGTTCCTTAGTCGGAACCTTATGGCCACAATATTCCTTCCTCGCATCTGTACCACCAATGTGGTTAAAAACTCGAGAGTGAGACGATGGTAGGAAACAATCTCCCTTGTGAAGATTCCGTTGAGTTCCCCCACGTTACATAGTTCATCAAAGCATTGAAGGAGGCCCAAGTTGTGCAAAAGTGCCCGGCAAGGTTGTCTCGCGACCCTGTAATCCTGTCGGGCCAAAACCTTCCATTTAGTCTGCTCTTCTGCAGTTCTTAGGGCGACCGAACATGCTGACGCTGAAAGGACCATTGTACCTACAAATGCCAAGTATTAAATTGCAATGTAATCAAAATCTAGAAGAATCTATCAACCCATCAAAGTAAAAGTACTCCCCCAAACTTAGCTCAAAGGCTAACATACACAAGTTAACACCATAGAGTACTTTTCTCTACTCTCTATCATCAAACTAAACATTTAAAAACACAAGAGTAGGCATCACCTCCAAATAATTGCTTATATATCAACAATCTAAGTATATAACAAAAGAAACTAAGCATAAATTACACTTTAAGCTCAAGAGATGCACAAATTCATTCTATTCTTGTTCTAACATGCAAAGCTCAAAAATTTTACTTCATCATATCACAAAAATCATCATCAATCCTCATGCTTGTAGCCAAATTCTCCCCTAAAACCAATCAATCACAATTGTTAACAATTCAAACCAATATCTCTCACAACTACACCATTCATTCATTGTCTTATCCTTCTACCATCACAACTCCTCATCAACATGAAACAAATGATCAACAATGTCCAATAAAGCAACACATCAACACATTCAACTTCACATTATGCAAACAAGTTCTAAATTCTCACCCATTCTAGCAATTCTACAACAAATCCACTCTTAATCCTCTAAAACCCACAATTATGCATCAAAATCATCATAATCTTCCATAAATCACTCAATATTCAACAATGATACATGGGTAGAGAAGAATAGAGGGAGAAATTCATACCTTTAGGGCTTAATTCAAGTAGAACTCGAAAATTAGCTTCTTGCCTTGTTCTCACAAAATTCCACCACTTAAATGGTTTAAAATGTGTAAAAGATGAAGTAGAAGAGATATTAGAGTGTAGAAATGAGATTAGAAGGAGACATTGAGAGGAATTCACCGAAATTCGAAATTTGGGGAGCTAGGGTTCGCGTCGGGTGATTCTGCCGGGTTTTCTCTTTCTCCAGCTATATATACGCGAGCAAAACACCCGACCGGGTGATTCGGAAATTAGAAACACCCGACTGGGTTTTCTTCCTGGAACACGACCCTTCTTCAAAACACCCGACCGGGTTTTTCGAGAAATGGAAAACACCCGGTCGGGTTTTCCCTCTGGACTCCCGATTGCTTATCCTAAACACCCGACCGGGTTTTCCAGAAAATGGAAAACACCCGGTCGGGTTTTCTCTCTGGACTTGAACCCTGTTTTTTCGTTCCTTCCAATTTTCACTCTTTCGTTTTCATTTTCCTGTTCCAACACTTTAAAACAAAAACAAACCCAAGAAAAATGAGAGAAAAACATATTGACACAAAATAAAATTGTACCTACTAGGGGTTGCCTCCCCCATAGCGCAATTGTTTAACGTCGTTTGCCCGACGGTCTTCAAGCTCTCACTTAATGGTCCAAGCTCACTTGGATCACCTCATCGGGGCCCGTCCTAGCTTTTGCGGCCAAATAGAGCTTGTTTAGCCGCTTTTTCCACCAAATAGGCTTGTCATTTTCTCCAAGGTCAACTCCATGAGATTCACCATTTGCCCATTTTGGCACCTCCTTCTTTTGCTCCCCCAAACTTGTTTCATTCTCAAGCTCAAAAAAACAATTAGGGACCAAGATCTCCTCCAATGGCTTCTCAACTTCAACATCCTTAGACACTTGTATCACCTTGCACTCTTCAATTTCCAAAGGCACCTCTTCTACTCTCTTGGATTCTTCCATTTCATGGCGTTTCATCTTGTCTAACATAGAGAGGATAGCCGTCTTGTTTCCATGCCTAAGGGTGAGTTCTCCCTTGGTGACATCAATTAAAGCTTTCCCGGTTGCAAGGAATGGTCTTCCAAGAATGAGAGGAACATTAGGATCCTCCTTCATGTCCAAGACTACAAAGTCCACGGGGAAGATAAAATCATTCACCTTTACTAAGACATTTTCAAGAATTCCATTGGAGAACTTGACGGACTTATCCGCCATTTGAAGGGTGATGGTAGTCGGCTTCAAAACACCAAACTTTAACTTCCGGAAGAAGCTTAAGGGCATAAGATTTATGCTTGCCCCCAAATCACACAAGGCCTTGGTTTGCCTATCATTCCCGATCACACAAGAGATGTTGAAGCTTCCTGGATCTTTCATCTTTGCCGGCATCTTTTGTTGGATGATTGCACTACAATTCTCGGTCAAGCTCACGGTTTCATAATCAACCAACTTCTTCTTCTTTGACATAATCTCCTTCAAGAATTTGAGATAGCCGGGCATTTGTTGGAGTGCCTCAATGAGAGGTATATTGAGGTGCACCCTCTTGAAGATCTCAAGGAACTTTGCAAACTTCTCATCTAATTTCTTCTTGTGCACCACTTGAGGAAAAGGAATTTTGACTTCCATGAGCTTGGGAGGAATAATTGTCTCGGGTTGACCCTCGGATGGCATATTGGGTGACTCCACCTCTATTTCCTCTTCTTCGTTCTCTTCTTCGGGTACTTCCTTAGCTTCCACTTCGGGCATAGGAGGACTCTCATAACTTGTCCCACTCCTCAAGTAGATTGCCTTGCAATCTTTCGGATTTGGAATTGTAGTGCTTGGGAATTGCCCCGGTTGATGAAGTTGACCCACGGTTTGAGCAATATGACTCATTTGGTGCTCCAAGGCCCCCATTCTTGTAGCAACTTCTACCACCGCCGTCTCAACTTTATCAATTCTCTTGGTAGAGTGTTCCATAATCCCATCGGTCTTCTCCATCAAAGCTTTTAGAAGCTCATTGGTAACATCAGTTGAAGACTTTGAAGTGCTAGATGCATTGTTAACCCCACTTGGTTGAATAGCATTATTCGGATTCCCATACGAAAGATTTGGATGTGTATTGAAGGATGGACGATAATTACCACCCCCATTGTTGGGGCGATAATTGTAGAAGTTCCTTTGATTTCCTCCTTGATGCACATAATTAACATCCTCTACGGTAGGTTGAGGCTCTACATTGGGTGCCATCCCCAAACTTATGCTATCCACCTTTTGATTGAGAATCATCATTTGTTGGTTGAGGAGATTGAATGCATCCGAATCAACAACCGAAGCTACCGGCATAGAGCCATCTCGACCCGAACTCCAACTCTTGCTAGTGTATGCAAGCCTTTGAAGCATCTTCTTGCACTCATCAACCCCTTTGTCCAAGAATGATCCCCCCGAACCAAAGTCTAGTTGACTTTTGATAAATTCCGAGCATCCATTATAGAAAAGGCTCACTTGATGGCCCGGAGACAACCCATGGTTAGGACACTTCTTCAACAAAGCATTGAATCTCCCCCATGCTTCGAACATAGACTCTTGGCTCTTCATTTTAAAGTGGGAGATCTCCGCTTGTAGGTTGAGAGTAGAGCTAAGAGGGAAGAACCTCTCCAAGAACTTTTTGGCTAAGTCGTCCCAACTTATAACCGAGCCCGGCTCAAGGTTATCAAACCAATCTCTAGCATATCCCGTCAATGAGAAAGGGAATAGCCTAAGCTTGATTGTATCTTCGGGAACCCCATTAAGCTTGGTAGTGTTGGCAATCTCCAAGAATTTGGCTAAGTGCATATTAGGATCCTCCGTGGGCCTTCCCGAGAAAACACGTTGCTCCACAAATTGGATCAATGCCGTCTTCAACTCAAAATTGTTGGCATTCACTCTTGGATCAATGGGTGGCATTGGGATATTAACGTTCCCAAATGCATTTCTAACCGGTGCATCTCTTCTCCTTTCCTCCTCTCTTTCCCTTCTCATCTCCTCCATTTGTTGTTGTAGTTGGAGGATGATTTGGTCTTGATTAAGGGGAGGTGGTGGAGGTGGTACTTCCTCGTTGTTCCCATTTGGATTTTCCATTGGCTCAACTAGATGTTGAGCTCGTGCTCTCCTCCTTCGTCCTCCTCTTCTTCTATTGGCGGCTTCTATCTCTAAATTAATCGGCTCAAGGGGTAAATGCCTTGAGCGCGTGAGCATAAAAACCTACACAACACAAGAGAGGAAACAAAGGAAAATTAGAGCTAAACTAGAAAACTAAACTAAATAAAGCAAGTAAATGTCTAAACTAGTATTCTCTATTTTATCACAATATCAAACACAAAAGCAAATTAGTCCCCGGCAATGGCGCCAAAAACTTGACTCCTGCTAAATTTGCAATAAATATGTCACCCACAAGTGTATGGGGTATGTAGCACGTGGCAAGTTGAAATTATCGATCCTCGAAGACTAAATGCCGGCTTGAGTACTACGATGCAACTTTGAACACTATCTAGACTAATAGAAGGGGTTTTTGGTTTTTTTTCTTAACTAAGATCAAAGAACAAGTAAGCAAGTAATAGCAAAAGGAAATTAAGACAAGAAAAAGGATAGTTTTCACTCAAATTGGGAAGGTAGGGATATGGATCCGTTGGTATGGATCACGGGTGTTCACCTAGGGATCATGCTCATCTAAATGGTCTTATGTGTGGCTAGGAAGGTCGGGTTAATTGGTTAGACCCCCTCTCGGGTGCACCTAACGCGTTGATCGGCCTCTAATGTCGGAGTCTCCTCCCTACACTTCGGAACCGACTCCTACAACCTACGGACCCAAGCCCTCTCTCTAGCTATGCCTCTCTCGAGCACATACAACGCACGGAGTTGTTGGTCATTTAACTATCTAATTAAGCATCTTTCAACGACAATAATTAGAATAAGACATATCAAACTGGTAGCTAATCAATTGGATAATGAAAAAGCACAACAACCAACAAAACCATCACATAAGACATAGATAAGCATAAATCAAGATTTAGCCCATGAATTCCATACAAACTTCACCAATATCCCTAATAAGAACTTAGCTACTCATAATGGAAGCTAAGACAAAAGAAAATACAAAAACTTCAAAGGAAAACATAGTAAGAAAAGGTAATAGAACTCCCTAATGTAGACTTGATGTTGGGGAGGATCTTTCTTCTTCAATCTCTTGAAGATGGAAGCCTCCTTGCCTTCAATGACTTGTATCTCTCGATTTTTTTCTCTCAATTTGTCGTGGGGAAGGTTAGGGTTCTAAATTGAGTTAGAACCCCTTTTATACTCGGAGTGAAAATCAGGACAATTAGCAAACACCCGGTCGGGTGATTTGTAGGTGATAAAACACCCGACCGGGTTTTCTTCCCGAAGCCCGCTATTTTGCAAAACACCCGACCGGGTTTTCCGAGAAATGGAAAACACCCGGTCGGGTTTTCCTCCTGGAGTGGCTACTTCAAAACACCCGACCGGGTTTTCCGAGAAATGGAAAACACCCGGTCGGGTTTTCCTTCTGGAGAACTCCTCGAATTTCAGCTTCGGCTCGTTTCAACCTGTTTTCATCACAAAACTACGACAAACCCATCAACTCACCTAATTAGTGTATATGCGGTGAAAAAACTTGTATTTAACATCTTAAACCATCAAAAGCACTCTTTAATCACCCATAAAACAAGACTAAAATATGAGTTTGTCACTGCTCTCCAGATTCAATTAGGAGTCCTAATTTGGGGAAAATGTGAAATGATGAAGAGAATGAGAATATGTGATTTGGGCCACTTTAATTAGGAAATTATTAGACATTAGTGACTTAAAATGATTCTAATCTGGTCAAAATTGGGCAAAACGTGTTGACTGTTAAAAAATTAACGAAACTATTGACGGAGGACCAAAATGATCAAATTTCCATATGTGTAGGACCAAAAAATCCAAAAGATAAAGTTTAGGACTAAAAAGATAAAATGGTCATATGTTTAGGACCAATTTTGGCCTTAACTCTACTCTTATTTTGACCATGTTAATAACAGTTCGAAAATTTGACTAGAGAGTTAAAAAAATCAAGCATGATTAAAATGATCATTGAACAACCACCACCTGAAATGATTAGATAATGTCAAAGGAAGTTAAGCTAGGTAGTACAATTACAATATAATAGTAGTACTACTACTATTAATCAGAAAACTACTATTAATCAGAAATTTCCTTCTTTCCATTGGAATTTACTCGCATAGTTTCATGAAATCAGTCAATCTGGAAAAGTATACTTAGAAATGCATAGAGATAAATTAAATAAATATAGTTGAATATAAAAACTAGATCTTTTTGTTTTGTGATAATTAGGAATCCATAGTTTTTCAGTGGGTGTCGGTTATGAGAGATTATTTAATGGGGAATAATAATACTGTTAACAACACAACTTTAGGGGGCGAGGTATTACTCATCACTAATCTCTTACGGAGGAGTATAAAATAAATTAGACTTCTTTACTAATCTGAAAATGATGAGCATCATTATGCATCCCCCACTTTGTTAGTGCTATACATAAATATGATTGAATAATATTGGACGTCGTACAATCTTAAATGTTTATTTTGGTGAATTACTTATCCACATAGCATAGTTCAAATTTGTACCATTTGATTGGATTAGTTGCACATAAATTTATACAAAATTAAGTCAATATATCCTATCTGCACTCATTATTTTGACATTTTGTATAAAAGGAAAAAAATTACGACTAGAATTAAGTGTCAAGTTGTAGTTCCACCTATAAACTAAATGACAACGGATAACTTATTTTGTCCAACACTTTCAGTCTACATGGAAACAAATATGTAGTGCTGCATATAATTATCTAATGCAAAAATAATTATTGAGATTTTTTTCAAATGATTTAGTTTTTGTTGAATAAGTACTACTCCCTCCGTTCCATTAAAGATGACCACTTTCCTTTTTGATTTGTCCCAATCAAAATGACCCATTACTTAAAATGGAAACTCCTTTATCTCTACTTTATCCTCTCTCTCTTACTTTACTCTCTCCATTTAACACACAAAATAAAGTTGTATAAAATCTCGTGCCGTCCAAGAAAGGGGTCATCTTCCTTGGGACGGAGGGAGTATGTTTTATAGGAGTATCTTTTTTTCGTAAAGCCAATTTTACGGGATAGAATCGCATGTCTGCCTGCCCATCTAAATGCCATTTATAATATTGGAATGATGAAGACAGGTAAATCTAGTCTGTGGCGTAAAGGGGTAAATTGTATAGATATTGAAAAAAAATCTATATAGTATATAATTTTTTTCTCGTCAATTTACCGTTTGTTAGGTCGGTTCAACGTCCATCCCCACTTTGATCTCTTTTATATTAGATGTTCATTTATAAGTTTTCTACTTTCACCAAATTAAAACTAGTCGAAAAACAAATTAATTACTCCTGTATAGTTATGTAACTTTCTTTTGTATGTTACTCCATACCACTGAAAAAGGTGAAAATGTTGCGAGTAGCATAATTACCGCACACCTACGCCGAATGGACATATTTTTGTAAATACCATGTATTATTTTGACTTCAAACAAAAAATAAATAATTTAAAAAATTACGAAAGTGTTAACTCTCGTATAGCTGGACGACATCCTCGTTTCCTAAATATATTTTTGTAACATCCGTTTTAAACAAAGTGTGAACTAAGTTTAAGTGTTTGGAATGTCACAATTAATACAAATTTTCCAAGAAAGAGGAAAGGAGATAAATTAATGATTTATAACTAGGGACCATGGAAAGAAAGAAACGTGGAAATTTGAAACAAAAATTCGAGTCTGTACTTCGTGAAGCCAGTAAATTGTAGATGCATTTCCAATATATGCTGCTTTCAGTATTTATCAAAATGATTTTCTGCTTAATGAATAAAAATCAAGTAAACTACCAAGTTTTAAATAAATCCATCATTACATAGATAATGAACAATATAGATTGGTTGTAATTGTACCCCTTTGTGTTGAATTAGATCCGCTACTGTCCACAACCCACACTCCACAACACCAAATCAACAATATCAACACCACAACAGAGAGCTAGCATTCCACAATTTAACAAAACAGCAAGCTAAATTCAAAAGTAAATGTGTAAGATTAATAGTAATTGCTAATTAAACGGAAATGAATGATTGATAACAAGCTATGGATCTCAGATCCCAGCCCCGCGGCACATTGAATGAGCATGTGGTCCCGTCTTATACTCTCCCTCCACGTCAGCCCGAATGTACATGGCAATTATTCTCTGCTTCGATCCTCTCCTACGTCTCTGTTGCAAAATCAAATTGTGTATGCAACAGACTTTCGTGTGGAAAATGATTTTGTTTTGAAGTCCGATTTTGATTGGATACTGGCTACTGAGTTTAGATTTAATTAGCATTATGATGAGTGCTTAGTGCTTACGTACATGGTATTGATTTTGGGATTTTTGTTGGAGAGAGTGTTTAGGAGGTTGATAGTATAAGTTAGTAAAATTATGGCAAGTGAATCCAATGTGAAGCATGTTTAATGTGACGAGAAATAATCGTGTCCAACTGATTACTCAAACACTTCATACCAATAAAAATACATACGAATTTAGTTTCAGAAACTTCATTCACAATCAAATACACCATGACAATTTACCACATCTTCAAAATAAAGATCACCGCCACCCTCTCTCTCCGTGCTGTCACATGACAATTAACGTTTATGCACATTTATAATGATTGGCCGTAACATTACATTTCATAGGTTGAATATTCATTATTCAATATATTACTAACTAAACTATGTTTGCTTGCACGATGCAGACATGTAACTCGCACTCGCCTTCCTAATATGCTCATTCGAGCATCAGCTGTATTTGTGGTTCTTACCAAAGTAGGTAATTATCGTTCTCAAACTTGTATCTTAGTGAAGGCTAATTAGGTCTTGATGCAAGAATGTTACCTAATCATTTTAATTTCTCGTTCAAGTAATTTAGCTTTTAATACTTATATCGGAATTTGATACACATGCCACACCTGCCTTGTGACCTCTTGTTCAAATTTAGAGCTTGTTTGGCCGTCGTCTAGTCTTTCAAATACTATCAATCTTATGAAATGCTTGCAGGACTTAAATCATTGGACGCAGCAGTTGTTCCGTTGTCTTAAACAAGTAAGTTGTGATCTTCCTTCAAAAACTCTCTTTCAAATATGAAACACAAGCAATAAGTAAATTGGGGAGACCAAAAATGTTCAGTCATCTATCTTATTAATCATGAAAAGTAAACAAAATATGTACTGATAAAATGAACCAATCGATATAAATTTACATGAAAGTAAATAGCATTTCATACACCGGAACACCAAAAATATGCTGTGATCAGAATTCAATCTTGCCATTATATTCTCTCTCAAAAGCTCTTAAACCACCATTCTCTTCATCAAACTTCATAGAGCAACAACGGCCTCTGATTTTCAGCAGCTAGCAACTTTGCCTGCATCACAGCTCTGCTCAACTCCCACAAAGCCCCTTCTCTCCATTCTCCAACACCATGTCTCCTAATCTCCCTCCCTAGATGATCCCTCTCAATGCTCAGCCTCTCATCACTCCCTAATGGAAGGCAGTCTTCCAATGAATCAAAAATTGCTGCAAATTTGATGCAAAGACTCCATGAGTCTGTGCAAAAACTTGTTGCTGCTGCATGTGCCTTCTTGCTCGACTGGAACGACAATCGAGGGCTTAAGAGAGTAGACTAAGCTTAGAGTTTCTGAGATATCGGGGAGAGTTTTGAGTGAAGTGAGATGGAATACTAAGTTGATAGCAAGTGTATCATTCTTCCTCTTCTCCATCTTCACATTCTTGGATCCTCTAACAAGGCCATGGAACTCGAAAACGAGGTCACGGAAGCCTTTTGCAAAGCTCGCCAATCTCGACAATGATCTTCAAATGAGCAATTTTACGCAAACTGCATCACAATAACTCATAATATGCATCTCATATATGAACTTGCTAGGGAATAAAAATCTAAAGCTCGTGATACTCGTCCACTTTTGCAAGTAGAAAACACTCTAACAACACACAATTTCGAATGGCAAACACTAAAGTTCCTAATGGAAGATCACGGTTTTGACAAACAGCACTTCAGGTAACAGATCGTTCATCACCTAAACCTCCAGCAATCTATTTAAGACATACAGAAACAAAAGTTTAACAAATTTTAGTCAAATCACACTTTGTTAGCTTCCAAAACAATTGTTATAGTACTATAAGAAGACCTTTGAGCTGAAAAGCAAAATCGGTTCGACCTTTAAAAAAAGATTTAGAAAAACTTAGAAATTTTGAAAAAGTTGCAAATACAACCCAAACCTAAGGTCAACTAGAACTAAAGTCACTTTACTTTTATCAACAAAGTCTATGCAATAAAATGTAGTATATCATTTGTCCAAATGATCATTGAACATGGAAGCAGCCTGCGATTTATCAGTGAAAAATGCACCAGATATATAGCATGACCAAGATTCCTTAAAAGCCAAATACGAACAGCCATCATCGCAGCTTACTTTTACCATGGCAAGTGTGTATTAGCATACAAAGGTGTGATGACCATTATATACGCAACTCAATGTAAAGCACATTAGTACCTTATACTCCTTGGAAAGAGCTACCCTCTCTATGAATGGAGTTATGGAGTATATTTTAATAACTCGACCATTCATCCTCATCGGCATAAAGTACTACTCCACATCCTTGGAAAGAGCTACCCTGTGTATGAATGGAGCGATGCATTTCTGCCCACTCGGAGAAGCAATGGCAAAGATTAACAAATTTTATTGCAGCAACACTTCCAGTGGCAGCAAGCAGGATACAAGGTCTCCACACAGCTATTTACTTCATACAAATTCATGTCTGTATTATGAGGTTCTACATGTAACAACAGTGTTAGCGAGGCATGGTTTGTATTAAGCACTAGACAGAAAAAGATCAAGATTTAGTCACTACTACACAACTAGAAAAGATTTCCAACGATTTGTCAGCTGAATAAGATGTGACATTGGGTGGCAGCCACCATTTCAACTTTTCAAGTCATTCTACCTTAGCAAAGTCACGGAAAACCATGTATTCACTTATAAACTGATTAACTCAATACTACATTAAATTAATAGAATATAAAAAAAAATTGTCATAAATTTAGAGCTGGTTTTATTCTATGCTCTATTCAGGGTCATTTTAACAAGCAGGTAACGACATACCTTTTAATTCTGTAATACTAGAAACATTGAAACAATCTGCAGCCAAGCTATGCATTATCTCCTACAAATGATAAGTTATTTAACAATTTGACTAGATTAAATTTGACCAATGGATCACAACTTAAGCAATTGATAAACAGTTTCAAGAAAAACTAGCTAGGGATAAATCCATACAATTGAAACTGATAATTCAGTCCAGACGAGCTATCCAAATGCAGAATAAGCAAATTGGCCGTCAATACACCAAACATTAAATATTCGTTTGATTGTGAAAAAACGCCCCACTTTACAAGTATGCTTGAGGGTATAACTGATGCGACGGCGATGAAATTGATGAGGGTTTCTTCAAAATTGGGGTTTTTCTGTTTTCGGGAAACTAATTTTGTTGAAGGAGAGGGAACGATCGGCGAGTGGACGCAGAGAGAGGGAGGTGGTCGGAGTCGGCGACGGGTTAAGGACTTCTCAATTTGGGAATTTTTCAACTATTGAATTGTGGAGTAGCATGAGGAAGAACGAAAACAGGGAGTTTACCGATTCCTTTTATTTTGGGAGTGAATTAATTTAAATTAGAGCACTCCCAATGGCACTCCCTTATTTCTCCCTAACTCCTGCTACATCAGCGCCACATCAGTATCACATTTTATCCCCAGTTTTTAGCCAACTGCTACATTGGTTTCTCCCTTATTTCTCCCTAACTCAACATTTCATTTTTACATCATTATTTTTTATATTATTTAATTTTCCCTACAAATGTATTTAATAAATAGACTAATAATGAACAATTCATCGTTGTATTAATCATTGGAAAATATAATACAACGAGAAAAAAAAAAACGAGTGCATCCACTGCTCGTTTGCTTCATCCGTGTTGGGAATTTGTAAACTCGACTCTTTCCCCTTACCCTTACCCTTACCCGAGCGGGAATTTTTCTTCCAAAAGCTCATAATTTTTGGAAGATTGATGAAGATTGAAGATGGGGAGAAGAGATTGAAAATGGAGAGAATGAAGATTGTGGGTGATGAATGGAGGAAGTGGAGGAAATATTTATAGGGGTGGGATGTAAAAATAGCCGTTGGGCCGAAAAAAAAAAAAAAATTAAATATCGCCGATTTATCGCCAAGCGTCGCCCACAGTGGCCGGCGATCGCTCGGCGATAATCCGGCGAAAAGACGCCGCTTGGCGTAAAATCGGTAGGATTTTCGCCGAAATCCTCCCAATGGCCGGCGATAAGTCGGCGATATCCGGCGATTTTTCGCCGGATTTTCGCCACCCCCATTGGGAGTGCTCTTAGGCTACTCTCTTGGGCCTCCTATTATAAATTGAGAGTTAAATACTTTGGGCTCCATTCTTTTATTTCTTTAGGCCTACTAATTAATTCAAATATTAGTTGACCTCTGGATTTATTTCTGGAGCTGTACTTGTATATTATTGAGTTTCCTAATTCATTTGTATAATAGTAATAATGTTGACGACTTAACACAAATCAGTTAGCAAAAAGTCTTCCTCAAATTAAATAGGCCGAAGTTTGTGCCATCTGACCATAGCTTTGCCTTTATATGAGTTGTAATTTTTCAAAAACTATTGCAATTATAAATGACGTTTTTTCAAGTAATTTGTCTGATAAAACAATGATGTTCACCAAAATATTGTCTTTTAGATTAAAAGTAATTTGTTGGGTAAACTAATCACATTCACCACTTCTATGCTTTCTTACCTGTATCTAATTCTCCATAAATGTTTGCATTTCTATTCCTTCTTGTCAATTCCCTTTGGTGAATACTTTTAGCTAAAATTAGTAAAAAATTGTCAAATGTTATTCTGGAATAGGCATTGTCAGATTGGTGCAGGATACACAATAGAATTAGTTCTCAAAGTTTTTTTTTAATACGAATTTACCTTATAAATGTATATCACTCATGTGATTTCTCTGCAATCGGTACATTACTATTCATTGGATGAATTCTTGATATTCAACTAGAAAACTGGTTGATGAATTTCATTCGGTTAAGAAGCGATCTAACTCAACTTATATAATCGTCTCTAACTTCTAATTCCTTATTTAGTTGTAGTATTTGATTAGTTCCAATGTTGTTATTTATATTTCAGCACTTTAATTTATATGATTAATTCCTGTATATTTGTTCATATTCATTAACATTATTTACAATTTTATATTGTACTATTATATAAAAGAGTAGTGATTTAGAGACATAATGTCTCCATACCATAATGCCCTTATATTTTTTTTCCATAAATATAATCTATATAATCTATATTGTGACTAATTTATCCTAACATTAAATATCCTTATCTAAATGCATATATTAGTTGGAGATAAACTTGAATCATGCATTAAAGTAACATATTTCCAAAAATTTCAAAGGAATATATTTCGTTCGTCATGTCAATTCAATACTATTATTTTAAAAAAAATACTTAGTAATTTAGTGAATTAATTATCATAGTGTTAATTAACACACTACATAACTAAATCATTATATATAATTGTAAAATAATTTGATAACTTAAATAGAAAGAGTATACTTTTCTCGAATAAATAGCATTTATTAATAAATTTATAGTGTAATTTTAAGTTTTTTCTTTGTTCTTGTGCTATTCTTTCATAGTTTGTTCTTTTTGTTAAATATTTTAAAATATTTTATCAATGCAATAGCAATGAAATTATTTATTTAATATATGGTAAAATTTAAATAATTAAATAATTTTCTTATTCAGATTTAAATTTTATACTAGTCATTATGATGAAGCTTTCTTTTACATTATCTTTTTTATTTTTGTTTTAATATTTCCCTTTTTATATTAATTGAACTTATAACTCTAATATTTTTATAAATGAAAATATATTATATAGCTTTTAAATATAAAGTAGATAAGTTAAGAAATATATGATTATTTTTTTTATTGATATTTGAGTGTAAAATTTCAAAAATTAAAATTCAATAAATTATTGTTTAGTAAAAAAATAATTGGATGAATCCACTTTTATCATTTTAGATTATTTTAATGTACCATATATGATATATCAATGAATTAATTAAGAATATAAAGAATATATAGCTTTAGAATGTTAATTAAATGTATATGAGTTAATATTAGGAGAAGAGATAAAAAAAATATCTAATCATATTTTAAAAAGATTATATGACACACGTATATCATTAAATGCGTAATAAAATATGCATAAGTTAATCTATGTCCATAAATAGGTGTCTTTAATTAATACATTAATGCAAGGGTAATAAAGTACATACATAAAATAAAAATTTAATTGAAACTAAAATATAATGTACAATTACCATTTCAACCCCATTATGGCATTGCCATTATGTCTCCAAAATATTTCTCTATATAAAAATACATTAATCTCGAGCATGGGTGGGGCAGCGCAACTAATCGTATACTCCTAGCTCGGTCTCAATCCACTCACTCCCCCTTTCCACCTCTTTCGTACCAAGTATACATCTAGAGAGACTGATTTTTTTCGCAATAATATTCTAATTCATTGTTCAAAATATAGTTTGCACGTTAATTTAGAAATAGTACTCTCCTATTCCATTAATATTTAAATATTTCTTTTGGATACGAAGATTAAGTAATACATATTTAAAAAGTTAAATGAAATGAAATTAAAAATAAAATTAAAACAAAAAAAAGTAAATAAGAGAAATAAAAATAAGCAAGAAAATAAATATCATGTTGTATTTTGCTAACTCAACTTTAATGGTATATTCTAAATAGATATGCTCCAAAACTAATATAGAACAGTGGGAGCATTTAAAACCTTTAAATAATTATGTTTTATTGTCCATCTATGAATTGATTACATTGTTAAGTGAGTATTCAAGGCCACAAACAATAAAATGAAAATTAGGTACGAATTTATATAGATTTGGCTCATCTTGATTGGGCAACATAGTGATAGTATTGTTTTTCTAATGACACGTTTTCTATGTCTTTTAAAGACGAGTAATGATAAACAATCAAATTTTGTACAACCAAAACAAGATCATATTAGTAATTTTGATGTGTTAATTAAATATTAAAATACTAAATATAGTTGGTTAACAAATTAAAAACACTTTATTAGTTTTTAGCCTCATTTTCAATTTTTTATTTTTATATTTGAATTATTTCTCTATTATTTTTCAAATTTGAATTAAAATATGCATTAATTATATTTTATGATTAAATTTTTTTTAAAAAATTATACACAAATACCATAATATTATGAACGTTCCCTATACTATATGTATGTCTATACTTTTTAATTAAATGTATAAATAAATTATATTTTTTTTCAAATAAACCAAAATTTAGTTGTACAAAATTTGGTTGCATAGCTTTATTGTTTAAAGACACGGGGTGCTCTCGTGTATCTCTTAAAAATGAACTGCAAGTCACGTGTTTTCCTCTTTTAAGATTAACAACTCTCTTTTTCATTTTGCCCAGTAAATATATGAGTAAAGGTCACATTTGGTCCCTAACATATGGCCGTTTTACCAATTTGGTCCTTAACATTATCTTTTTGATTATTTGGTCCCTCACAAATAAATTCCGACCCGAATCGGTCCTCACCGTTAAAAATAGACTGTCAACGTTATTAATCATGTTTTGACCAAAATTAACAATTTTAATTAATATCTTTAATTATTTCATAATAATAAAAATATAATTGTGTAAAACACATAAAAAAGAACGACGAACTCTGCTTCGTTCTCTTCATTCTCATTCTCTTCTCTTCATTCTCATTCTCTTTTCTTCATTTTCTCTCTTCCAACGACGGCTGCAACTACTGTGAACAAGTTATGGAGCGTTCTTTGCACAATAAACGGTCCGGTGAGAGTAGCGGTGGCCGCGACCTCCGATTCCGGTACGAGTTTTGCAATTGCAAGAAACTTGCTTCACTCCGAATCGTGAGAAGCAATGACAAACCGAGTAAAGCGAAGCTCTACTTTGTTTGTGAGAGAAAAGATTGCGAATTTTTTAGGTGGTGCGAGCCAATCGACTCAATCGAGGACGACGACGATGTCGTGACCTCTTCACCGTCGCTGGGTGAGACCGAAACTGATCGTTTAGACTTGATTTTGACAGCAATTGAAGAGAATAATTGGGCCATGAAGAAATTACACAGTGTTTTTATGTATGGATTATGGTTTTTTGTTGTAATACTTGTTTGTATTTTCCAGTTGAATTGATTTGGTGATGAACAACTTTGATTTTTGTTGTAATGCTCTTTTGTATTTTCGAGTTGAAGTTATTTGTTTTCAATTGGATGTGTTTGCTTGCAATTGGATTGACATTTGGATCCTAAACCCAAAAGCAATAACAAGTACTCCCTCCGTCCCGCTTAAGATGACACGTTTTTCTTTTTAGTTTGTCCCAACTAAGATGACACATTTCCTTTTTTGGTAACTTTCTCTCTCCAATTAATATACTCAACTACTTTTTCTCACTCCTATTAAAATATCCATCTTTCTTTATCTATCTACTTTAATACTTACACCCACCTTCTCTCTTTCCATTTAAACACTTAAACCAATAACTCCTAAAACCCTGTGCCGGCTAAGCAATGTGTCATCTTAACCGGGACGGAGGGAGTAACAAACTTTGCACAGAAAGTGTTTGATAAAAGACCCATTCCAAAAATGAGTTTCTTGAAGGGGAAACCGAATGATCATTGTGTTGCTACTAGTCATGTTTAGAAAGTATTGTTTGACAGTAGCATTTTAGGGGCAGAAATCACTAAGCAGGCTAGTTTCTTAATGGGATGAAAAAACAGAGAAATTGGCAGATTTCATGTCAAGATTCTGGAGTTGAGAGAAATCTTGAAGATGATTTATCAGCCGGTAAAAGTGGTTATAGCGTGGAATACTATCATTGCTGGTTATGCAAAGTGGGGAGAACTACAATGGTGTTTGTGGTTTTTCAAGATGATGTTAGAGGAGTCTTTCAGGCCTGATCAGTGGACTTTGAGTGCAGTTTTGAATGCTTGCGCTGAAACAAGTGAGTCGTGTTATGGTCATATGGTGCACGGATTTATCATAAAAAGTGGATGGAGTTTTGCAGTGGAGGTTAACAATTCGGCTCTTAGTTTCTATACTAACTTCGGTGAAAAACATGGGGTTCTTGAATTAGTCCAGGCTGTGGGGATGTGTAGTGATGTTTCGTGGAATGCAATTATCGATGCTTATATGAAGATAGGTGATCTTCAAGAAGCTCATCTTGTGTTTCAGCGTATGTCTGAAAAGAATCTTATCTCATGGACATCAATGATCACTGGATACTTGAGAAACAGGTGTGGAGAGTGTGCATTAACCTATTTTATTGATATGGTGAGGAATCGAATCATGCCAGGTGAGCAAAAGAAATTGCAGATAAATATGCAGAGCCGAAGAATGTGAGTGTTGGCTCGTTGGAGGCTCTTTTTGGGTCATACTCATCTCAAGGTTGTGTTAAGATGGGTGCGGAGATAGCAGAACAGCTGCAACTGGTGAAGCCCGGCGATGAGATGAGCTATGTCATGCTGTCGAACATGTATTCAGCTAGCGGGCAGTGGAGACGAGCAGAGACTTTGAGGAAGGCAATGGCTGACCGCGGCATTAAGAAAATGCCCGCTGCAGCTGGTCGAAGTGAGGAATCAGGTTGTGGCATTCATTGCTGGGAGCAACTCTTGCTTGTGCAAGGAAGATGTGCATATGATGCTATCTGTTCTTGGATTTGAAATGAGATTCCCCGTATCTTTTCCTTCTATGTGGGATGGGATTACATAGCATTTCTTGACAAAAACAGACTCTTGAAATTCAGCTTTCTTTATCCTTTCAGAAAATCAGCAGACTTGAAAAGTAAGTTATGTCAGCTAATTGCTTGATCCCTTCAAGAAAACTAATTTCATTGATTGACTATGATTATTGCCTTTCACTTTACACACTTTACATTCTAATATCGTACATCACAATATGCATATAAAGGGAAAAGAGTTATATGTAACTCAATTAATAACAGATAATATCATCTCCACTTTGTTTATACAGCACCACCAAAAATGACAATAC
Organism: Salvia hispanica; assembly: GCF_029641045.1. Lineage (NCBI taxonomy): Eukaryota > Viridiplantae > Streptophyta > Magnoliopsida > Lamiales > Lamiaceae > Salvia > Salvia hispanica. Next base: position 51,582,917 of record NC_142695.1, read on the forward strand.
CACTTGCTACTATATGTCAAACTAATAGCAGTACAAAATTTCCAACCACAAACAGAGAATTCAACACTAATCTGATACATGTTCAAAACCTGCATAATACATGTCCAAAAAGTAATACACAGTTGCCCAAATCATGTCCAAAACCTGGCCATAACATGTCCAAAATAACTTAATCAACATACACAATCAACACAGCCATGATGGGCACTACCCAAATATAAAGTAACCGGCAAAAGTCATGTGGTACGACATCTAAATGCAGATTATGTTACAAAAGTTCAGATTTTTCTTCAACATGGATGCGATGAACTAGCTTAGTTGTCACCCGTCGCCGAAGATGCCGGATTCGCATACATGTCAGCTATGGCACTCATACAACGTGCCCTGTTGTGGCCGGGTTGGCGACACAATGCACATTTTGGCTGCTCTTCGGACCGCTTTTGTTTCTTGCCTGTTGATGAATGCACCAAACAAAGTTTAATAATCACCATAATCACCATAATACACTAATTCGTGAAATACAATAGATAGTAAAATAGAATAAGTAATACCTGGTGTAGGTTTCGGGTTGCTCGTTGATGCCGCTGACTGGCGCTCTCGAAAACTTCTTTTGTTGTGGCCGACTGCACCATAAAGTCGGCACTTATAATCCGACATTAATTCTTTCCTAGACATCGTCATAAATCCATCTCCTTGTTCTCTAACATGCACTTTCCGAGCTGCCCGAGCCTTGGCTCTTGTTATTTGTCTTGTCTCTTCAACGGTCTTTTGTCTAGCACCCTTGGGACGTCCAGACAGTTTGGTAATCTCGGGTGGCACAATATCAGGATACTCGGTCCTCTTCCACACTTGTGGACCCAGCACCGGGTAGATGATGGGGGCGTAGACCTGTTGGAACGTAGCCTTGCAGTATATATTGGAGACGAAGCTATCTACGTTCTCTGATGTCGTCTCTATAGCAGCAATTGCGTGTGGACAAGGTATCCCCGTCAACATCCATCTCCTGCAGCTGCACGTTCGCTCCCTCAGATTAACCGAAAATTGCTCATCTCGAGCTGTATTCACTTGATAGATCCACTCGGAAGCCTCCCTTACCATACATTCTCCCATTTTCTGTTTTGCCTTTTCGAGCTTCTTACGGATTTTCGGCCCAAACACATCCTCCATTTTGGCACCCATCTTCCTCCTTGTTGTAAATCTATCCATCAGGTACATTCGGATGCACTCTAGCATCGCATACAACGGCTTCTGACGAGCAAATAGTAACACCTTGTTATAACATTTGGAAATGTTATTGACAAGGATGTCACATTTTGCATCGAACCCGAAGAAGGCTCGACTCCAATTCTCCTTCCTTGTGTGCTCCATCAACCATTTGTATGCGCCTTGACTTTGATTCTTGATTTCCAATAAAACCTCATCAAATCCATAAGTGTTGGTAGCCCGAGCTGCCTCCCATATTTTATCCTTCAACTTTGACGAAGGAAACTGCTTCTTGAAATTGTTGTGCATATGCCAAACACACATACGGTGTTCGGCATGCTCAACGCAGGCCCGCATAGCGGCAATCAGACCCTAGCAGCAAAGTAAATTAACAAAAATCAATCGAAATATGAATTAATCAAGGAATGTTGAAACCATGACAATATTATCTTCAGAAATTATTGTACCTTCTGTTTATCTGATATAAATGTCCATTTGCTGGAGTCAGTTATCTCCAGATCCATGACTAGAAGTCCCAGAAACCAAGTCCATATCTCCGTGTTTTCAATGTGAACAACGGCATGTGCGATTGGAAATATTTGATCATTCGGGTCGAGCCCGACGGCTGTCAGAAGTATTCCCTTGGCTTGGCCTTTGAGATGGCACCCATCTAGCCCTACTAAGCGGCGACAATGGCGTTTGAACGAGATCTTACATGCTTCGTAAGCTATATATATCCCTTTAAACTTGTTAGTCCCATCAGTAAGACGATGGGTCGATAAGACAACAGTGCTACCAGGATTACTCCTTAGAATTTCTGCCCTATAATCTTGCAATCGCTTGTATTGTCTCACCAAGTCCACTTCAATCATCTTACGGGCTTGATGCATGAATCTCGTAGCCTTTCCAGAAGATATGGTGATCTTCATGTCGGAGTGCACCTTCTCGATGAACTGCCACACAGTCATGTCAGGGAAGAGTCGGATATCTTCCTTATACTTCTTGCTCAGATATTTAGAATTGGCACATCCATGGTTGAATGAAACCCCACCGCATTTGTGTTTGTTTCATAGTCGAGAAATCTGCCAGTAGCCGCTGATTTTAATAAAGCGTATCCGTACATACCACGGACAAGGGGGGCCATTCTTGCTGCTCAGAACTCCTCTGCAATGCGCCACACAACGGTTCTTGTCGTTCTTCTTCAACCTTAACTTCTTGCCCTGCACCACTCCTTGATGTCGGATGAGTTCAGTAAAGTCATCCTTGTAGTTGAACCGCATTCCAACTTCCCAACGCGGGTCATTAAAATCAGTGGCTTTCTTGTACCTCCGAGTCGAGAGTTTGTCGTTGTCGTAATCCAACTCATCTTCAGTACCTGAACTTGGTGAGTCACTTGGGAGTCGATCACTGTCACTCGTATCACCAATGTGTTCCATCGGATGTGTCGACATCTGATCCACCACCTTTTTCCAGCCTTCAACTTGGACAGCCATGATTGCATCTTCTTCATGCTCGCTGAGGTCATAATCGCTATCAACAAAGAAAGGATCATCCTCGGGATCTTCATCAGCCACTCGAGAGCTATCCCCATCTACCTTATTTTTCTCCTTCTTAATCGCTTTCGCCTTGTCATTATTCTTAGCCTTCTCACTGGTCTCACTCAATTTAGGTATAATGAGTGTATCACCAGTTACATCTCCACCCCTTCTATCACCTCCAACACCATCCCCAATCCATATATCAAAGTCATCATCCCCTACATCCACATATCCCGAATTACTAGCCTCTACATCAACGGCCCCAGTTCCTACATCACTTAAACCAAGCTCTTGTGATAGTTGACTAACTAACAAATCATTTTCTTGGACTGCATAAATGTCCACTATCCCTCTCTGGACTCCTAATTCAGCCATCTCCATTGATGAGATGTTGTCAAACAATCTCCCCAGTCCTTCGTCTAAGCTCATCCCGGATTTCAAGTAATAATAATGTAAACGACTGACATCATGTCCAAGCTTCTCGAGCACATCGTCAACTTCAAGTTTGGACCACCTATCTGGGGTCACAGTTGTCAATGTAATGCTCCTGCCTACCCATATAACATTTTCCACCAGAATCTAACATCATACCAGAGTGCATCAACCTTGTTGTGAAAGAACCATCTACATTGCAAAAAGATATAATCAGCACTCAGCACAAATTTGCACCTTCACACTCAATACACAAAACTGCACCACACACATAAACAATTATACACAAAGTATTGTAACTTTTAGTCACTCAACTTGTTTTTTTCTTCATTAAATTTAGCAATCATTAAATTTGAGTAAATATGGAAAATTAGATTGAGTAAAGCTCAATATTTTATTGAGGTGGCAGAATATAAATTAAAAAGGAAAGTTTGAGTAAAGCTCAATATGAAAGAGCTCAATATAAATTAGATTGAGTAAAGCTTAATATGAAAAAGCTCAACGTTACATGTTCCTTAAAATTTGATTCTACTAATTGTGATTAGTGCATTCATTACTAATTAGCAAATCAGAAAATGTAGCATTAAGTAATTAAGGTTAATTAGCAAATATAGCACAGTAATTAAGTTAGAATTTGAAGTTTAAATCTTATGCCTTCCCCTGCAAACGGCCAATAACAATACAATCCAAACTCTGTCTTATTCTTCACCTCAATGTAGTCATCCTCAATGTAGCCATTATTCATACAGATCTGTACTAACTATATAGAAACTTCCACCAGTATTTTTTAAAACTCCAGTCACACTAATTCAAACTTACGAACTATACTACCATAAGAAAACAAAATGCACCAACACACTTAAAGAGAACAAATAAAGACACCAGGTAAGAAAATAATTACTTTTGTGTTATTCCTAAATAATTGCAGTGAGCAATATGAAACAACTTTGGTCCCCACCAACTTGCTTGTTCCCCAGTACAAAACATTCACAATAAAATACAAGGTAGAGCACACAAACCCAATATAAAAAATGGAGCATACCCAACATGCTCATAAAGAACATAATATGGCCAAACAAAAAAATACACAGCAAAAACAATACCAATAACTCATACTTTAATCTACCCTAACCCATTCGCAATATATGTAGTCTTATTTGGGGACCACAACCAAACAAGAAACATTATTCAATTTCCCCCAAAAAATTACTATAAAATCAGACCTAACTCTAATCAATAAAAATCACACATTTCTCACAACCCCACCCTAAACAATAAAAAATCAAAAACGGAGATAAAAATTTTACCTTCGCGGGTCGAATGCGACTGATTTTGAGCCGGCGCTCGTACAGGAGGGTTTTGAGGCGGCATGGGTTGCGGAGGGTTTTGAGGCGGCATGGGATGCGGAGGGTTTTGAGGCGGCAAGGGTTGCGGCGGACTTTGAGGCGGCGGGGGTTGAGGCGGCGGAGGGGTTGCGTCGGGCATCGGAGCGGAATTTCTTTGGGAAGAAGAACAAGAAATTCTAAGGCCATCTCCAACCATTTACACCAAACTCAAACCCATTTTTGAGTTTGGATCACACCAAAAAGTAGTTTTACTCCAATCATTTACTCCAAACTCAAACCCAAAAGAATATTCCATATTTATATTCTTTTTATACCTTTTCAATTATACCTACATATTTACTTAAATTACATATTAGTCCCATAATATTTTATCAATAATTTATGTAACTTAAATAATTATACAAATTTTTTTTATTAATATATTTATGTATTAAATATACTTTATATTAAAAAAAATTACACTACTTTTAAAATTAAATACACTAAACTTGCAATAATAAAATTCAAATATAAATTGAAACTCATTTAAATATATCGCAATTACATAAAACATATCACGATAAACATAAAAAATAGCTAAAATTCAAGACTCGAAATTTGTGTATTGTTCCCACAAATGATCAACTAGCGCATTTTGAAGTTCCAGATGAGCACTTTTATTTCTTATTGTGTCATATCGGGTCATATACTCTTGAAATAATAACAAGATTTTTTCAGCAATATTCATTCCTATTCAGTTATTATTTGTAAAAAAACATAATTTATTATAATATGGTCAGCTTGCTAATTTCTATTTAATTATTTTTATTAGAAAAATATATGTAAATTCCATGAACAAATTGTGTCTAAATTATGCGGCTGATAGTTTGAATCAACTATCAAGTACTACTGTACTAGTACACAAATTGACAGTATACAAATTGGTCGCCGGCTGATTCAACTATCAAAATAATAATAAGGACTATTATGCAATATTTAAAACTTTTTTGCAGTAGATACTCAATTTTGGTGTTCACTTCAAATTTGGTGTTGTTTGATTAAAAAACCCAAAAATGGATATGGGTATGGAGTATGGTTGGAGCACATTTTTACACCAAAAATAGGATTTGGTGTATGGTTGGAGGTGGTCTAAGTCGGCATTTTCCAGTGGAGACTGCTGTGTGTTTAATTTTTTATTTGTATTTTTTAATGTATTTAGTACGTTTTTTTTATGTGTTTTACACAATTATATTTTTATTATTCTGAAATAATTAAAGATATTAATTAAAATTATTAATTTTGGTCAAAACATGATTAATAACGTTGACCGTCTATTTTTTAACGGTGAGGACCAATTCGGGTCGATGTTTATTTGTGAGTGACCAAATAATCAAAAAGATAATATTAAGGACCAAATTGATAAAATGGCCATATGTTAGGGACCAAATGTGGCCTTAACTCTAAAAATATATATCAAGGGCTTATTTGGTTGTATATCATGTATGGATTTGTGTATAATAAGACAGTTAGACAGGTAACGAGGAATATTGTGTTCGGTCTGAAAGTTAAGATAATGTCAAGTTACAAATTTTAATGATGTTTGTTAATTAATAAGATAGCCCACACATTCATTCTATAGACAGAATATGATATTAATTACCAAAATATCCTTATCGATTTATTTTTGTATTTAAAGATTATAAATATATATATATGCGCGTGTGTGTGTGTGTTTTTTCTTATAGTCTAGAATTGATTACATAATTAAGTGAGTATCAAGGCCATAAGTAAAATGAAAATTACTAGTTTTTAAAATTTATTGATATTTGGCTCATCTTACTAGTTTTTCTCTCTGGTGTCTCTTTTTATCCCACGTCGATCTTTGCTTTGACCTTTTCATTGCCCATTAAACAAAGAATTGTATTTATGGCTTCGAATAGCACGTGCGATGTGTAAAATGAGTTGAAATTATGGATAATCGTATGATATTTTATTATGGGTTTGTGTTAAGATTAAACATTGCATTTGAAATATCTACATGTTTTATGATAGGCCGTGTATATGTATATAATGTGTATAATTGATAATTCCAATTTGATACACCAATTAATCTGTATACCTTTCTTGAATGTATATAAACTTCCCTCATAATAATGGGTCGTTGATTGTGTCATTTGAGCTTAATTAGTTTATGTTAGTTGTTATTGTTTCAGAAACATTATTATTATTATTATTATTATTATTATTATTATTATTATTATTATTATTATTATTATTATAATAAGACATTTAATCAAGTCATATATATATATATGCACAACATGTATTACTATTACATAAATAGAAACAATTAACGATACGAATGAAGAACGTATACATATAATCAAAGACATAACAGATACGGTGCTTACCAAAAATATTCATTGATTACTATTATTGAACTTATTTTTATTTTGCGTATTTAATTATGCATGAGAAACAACAAATAGTACTAGCTATATCTAGTATTCTACCATAAATAACATGGAAACATTTTTTTATAAATTCTCGGCATTTGTTTGATTCCATTTTTTAAAGAGGCGGTATAAAATTTTTGTTCTTTTCAAGTTTTGGTACTTTTCCATGAAATTAAAATTGACTTAAAATATTACAAACTTTACGATGTGTTATAAATATGAATGTTTCAAATAAAACAAAAAATTAAAACAAAGAAGCGTATTTCAGTAATGTATTGAATACTGTAATCATGTAATCACTAGTACAATATTATTCAAAAACCTTGCTGGGGAAAAATGGGTCCTCATTGTCAGAAATTTGGGCTTCCACATGACTAATTTAATGTGTATGGCTATCTTTCAATTGCCCAATTAAAGTGATCCAATAAAGATTAAAGTTTGGGCTAAAGTGTATTTAATTGTTATGGAAATAAGTGTAGATACCATAAAGTGATTTTCTATTTGATGAGGGACCGAATAGAAAATAAAGGGGTTTATATTTAATATAAATATAAGCTAGGGTTATGGTCCCAGACGTCAGAAGAACATTCGATATCTCTGTATTCTCTCGGCAGACTATTGCGAAGAATGTCTCTGATCGTTTGGAAGATCCATAGCCGCTGCAAAGCAAAAAGCAATTCCACCGTTCAATTCTAGATGGATCAAGGTACGCTTCCGCTTTATAGTTTATGCTCCTTCTCCGTCGTTCTCGGTTGATCATCATAGAGAGCTTTAAGTAATTGTTCATTCAATTATTCCAACAAGTGGTATCAGAGCCACTCTATTGATGATTCTCTGAGAATTGGAAAAGGAGAATTAAGGTTTTATATTTTCGTTTGCCTTTTGGATCAAGAAATCAAATTTCTTGATATTAGGGTTTGTAGCCGCCTTATACTATCATTCACCCTTAGCGTTTCTTACCTTTCATTATGGTATGTTAATTGAATAATTATGTCATTCATGATGGTGGTGAATTCATGAGAATTTGAGTATGGTTTTGTGGTTGCAAACTTACGGTGTTTGTCTTTTAGTTAAATGGAATGATTTCATTCTTGTTCAGTGGTTTCAAAATTGTGTATGTATATTGAGTTTGATTGTTTAATACATGCGAATTCCCTTCACCTTCTGCCGTAGTGAATTGAAGATAAGTACCGCCGCCGCATATTAGGTTTATGATCTTGTGTATAGATCTAAATTCTCGTATGGTTTTGAGAATTGTTTATTACATGTGTTGACTTTGGTTATTGAATTTGATAATATATGCCTTTGCGGTGTCGTTTATTATTTTGTGGACTTGTTTAGTTGTTTTGATGTTGCTTTTTGGTGTGTTAAAGTTCGTTGGTTACGATCTTGGGAACATCAAAATTCGGGTTTTGTCGTTTTTTGTCTAAAATCGAGAAAAATTATATAGAATCCCATCAAGAGCAGCAATTTGCTGGGGAGCTATTGGACTGGCCGTCAGGATTTAGCGACTCACTGAGTTCGCAAGATATGCGAACCTAATGACTCGTTGGCTAATCACCTTATTCCAGAAAATTATAAACGACTCCCTTGCGAGCGTTTGTATTCGGTTTTAATTTTTAAATTCAAATTTTTTGGGTACATCTCATGTTCCTTATTTTCTACTAATGAATGTGTATTTTAATGCGGATATTAGTCGGCCAAAAGGAAGATTAATATTTGGCACGAAATACACATATACTTGTGGTAATAAATACGTGACAATTATTCAGTTTTCGTGTAAGTAGTGTGATGCCCAAAGGTGGACACTATTTGATATGATTTTATTGTCAGTTTTTTATCACTATAAGGAGGTTACCACTTGCAAGTTCACATTACTGTCAAAAGACTTGATGTGGATGTTGTGCTCGTAACCTCATAATGTCTTACTAATATTCAAAATAGATTAGTCGAAACATGACGTTGCCAAAGTAACCTCTCTTGTCTAGACTTCTTTATTGCGAATATTAGGACGGTGAAGTGTGTGTATTTTAATGCGGATATTAGTCGGCCCAAAGGAAGATTATTATTTGGCACGAGATACACACATACCTGTGGTGATAAATAGGTGACAATTATCCAGTTTTTGTGTAAGTAATTGTGATGCCCAAAGGTGGACATTACTTGACATGATCTTATTGTCAGTGTTTGATCACTACAAAGAGGTTGCCACTTGCAAGTTTATATTACTGTCCACAGACTTGATTTGAATGTTGTGCTGGTACCTCGAGATGCTACCATTTTATTTGAATTTTATAATGTGAGCATGACAATTAATTTGGTTTTGTTCTCTATTCAATTATGATGTCTGCTTTTGCAGTTTCTTCCAACATGAACAATATGTTAGTGTTGAATGGGTCAAATTTTAGGGATTGCAAAGATTGTATTTTTGATTGCTCTGGGTTGCATGAATCTAGATTACACGCTGAGGATTGAGCAACCTACTTCTCCTACGGACTATAGTGCTTCTTATCAAAGGAGGAACTATGAGAAGTGGGAATACTCTAATCGTGTAAGTCTATTGATCTTTAGGTGTAGCATCCCAGAAGCCTTTCGAAGCACTGCATCAACGTATATCACTACGGCCAAGTGAATACCTTGCCAAAATTAAGGAACGTTTTGCGAAAAACGATAAGGTTGAGACAAGCATGCTTGATCTCAATAAAGTATAAGGGCAAGGGCAACATAAGGGAGCACATTATGCAAATGTCTCACGTTGCTTCGCTAAAGCTTGAACTTTAAAGACTTGCTTGTGCATTTGGTGTTGCACATCTGGTCAGTATCTCAAGAAATAAAGTAAAAAGGCATTAAGAGAGTGTTTTGAGAATGCTACTATGGATAAGGGTTGATCACAAAAGAAACAACATAAAGATAATGATAGTTGTTTCTTTTGTGGTAAACATGGATATAAAAAGAAGAATTGTAAATATCGCGCATGACGTGCAAAGGAAGTTACAATTCTTGTTTTGGTCTGTTCTAAAGTTAATTTGGATTTAGTCTCTAATGGTATTTAGTGGGTAGATTCTGGTGCTACTACTCACATAAGGTTATCAGTGCAAGGCTGTCTGAGCTACCGAAAGTCAATTGATGGTGAAAGATACATCTATGTGGAACATGACAAATCGGTGGAAGTAGAGACTATTGGGCATTATAGATTGTTATTAAAGACTGGAATTATTCTGTCTTTGAAGGATACTTTATTGTACTGTCTTTTAGACAAAATTTGGTTTCTATTTCTGCTTTGGACAAATTTGGTTTCTCTTGTTCATTCAGAAATAGTAAAGCTCTTCCTTCAAATAATTCTAGTATTGTGGGCACTGTTTCCTTAAGTGCATATAACAATCTTTGTATGCTCAATTATGTTACTTCATATTCAGAAGCTTTACATGTTGAATCAAAAGGGACTAAGCAAATTAAATAACTAGAATTTGGTTAATTTATGACACAAGTGTTTTGGTTATATCTCAAAATAAAGGATTGTGAGACTTGTGTCATATGTTGTATTGAATACACTTATCTTTTCAGAACTTGATTTGTGTGTTTAATGTATCTAAGGAAATCAGACCAAACTTAAGAAATTAGGTGCCAATAGAGCTATACATTTTAGAATTGATATATACGGACATTTGTGGTTCATTCACTTCGGTTTCTTGGAATGATCAACAATATTTTATATCATTCACAAATGAATATTCTTATTCTAGGCACCTACATTTAATCTATTAAAAGTATGAGGCTTTAGACAAGTTCAAAATATTCAGGGTTGATGTTGAGCTCCAACTCAACAAAGGCATTAAGAAAGTCAAATCTAACCGTGGTGGTGAATACTACGAAAGAAATGACTGCACATGTGAACAATGTCAAAGACCTTTTGCCTTCTATTTGGAAGAGTGTGAGATCGTCGTTTTGTTCACCATGCCGTGATCGCCTAGCATGAGTGGTGTAGCTAAAAGACAAAATAAAACTCTTAAAGATATGTGAAGGAGTATGATTTATCATTCTTCCTTGTCGCATTCGCTTTAGGGAGAGGCATTAAAGACTGTAGCATATATCCTCACTTTGGTCTTCTAGAAAAATTTAGGGGTTTTTTAATTTTATGATCCCACAAAAGGAACTAATTTTTGGGACGAGAAATATAGTATTCCTTGAGGATGTTGAGTTTGGGGAGAAGAATGTGTTAAGGAACATTACTTTTGAGGAGGAGTCTGTATAGACACCTACTACTGCTTCTGACAATGATCAGGTATCAATTACTATCATTGAAGAAGCATATTAAGAACCTCAAGATGATATTGTTGTAAACATTCAATCTCATGCGGATGATATCATTTAAAGTCAATCTCAACAACCTCAATTAAGACTCTCGTCAATGGTACCACAAATTTTATGAAGTAGTTCTTTCATTTGGATTCAGAAAGAATGCTATTGATGGTTGTGTAACACAAGTTCAGTGGGAGCAAATGCATCTTGTTGGTATTGCATATCGATGACATATTGATTGCAATTAATGATAAGGAATATTGCGCAACACCAAGAATTACTCTCGAAGAAATTTGAGGTGAAAGATCTTGGGGAAGCCTCTTTTGTATTTGGAATCGAATGAAATAATTTTCGATTGTCACAGAAGGGATATAGTGAAAAGGTGCCTAAAGTATTTGAGATGCATAATTGCAAGTAAAGAAATACCCCTATGACTAACGGAGACAAACCTAGTCTCATTCAGTGCCATAAGATAAATCTTGAGATTTAGAAAATGCAGAAGCTTCCATATGCTTCGGTGATTGGGAGCCTAATGTGTGCTCAAGTGTGTATCAGACCCAATTTGGTTTCAATTGTTTATATGTTGGGCAGATATTTCAATAACCCGATATGGATCATTAGGAAACAGCAAAACGGGTTATGAGATATATATAGAGAACTAAGCATTACATGCTCGCATACATAAAATCAGATCATTTGGAGAGATCTTTAGGAATTTTGATTCTGATTTTGTTAGATGCCAATACAGTAAAGGATCCATTTTAAGTTACGTGTGTCTGTTGGCTGTAGAGCCATTTCGTGGAGAAGTGCTGAGCAAACACTTGTAGCTACTTCTGCCATGATAACAGAATTCGTAACTTGTTTTGGGGCATCTAGTTAATGAATATGACTGTGAAATTTTGTCACTAGGCTGCATACTATTAAGGTAATGAAAGACCACTTAAGTTATGTTGTGACAATAACTCTGCAGTATTATATTCTAAAACAACAGGAGCTTCCTGATTGTTAAATAAAGGGTTCGGAATGGACAAATACATATAGAGCATAAGGGAATGGATTTGATGATTACAAATCCAATCATTAAGGTACTATCATCCAAGGTCTTTCATGGGTATGTAGCCCAAATGGGTGTTATGTTGTTTAAGGATACTTTCGTTCAGTGGGAGTAGTTTTGGTATTGCTCTATATTGTGTTTCGAACATGTAGTTATAAAACTCATGTTATTCTCTGCAGAAATAAAGTATTATGTTTTGTCCATTATTTTTGGTTTGATCTCACTTTGGGAGGACCAGTTGGAAATAGGCATGTATGATCACCTTGCATGAAATTTTCATGCTACACTCCATAATTGATCTGTTGTTGAATATATTTGCATATGTGATTACTGATGGGTTTAATCATGAAAAAATATGGTGACTGCCCCTTTAGTCCTATGTCGATATGATTGATGATAAGATTGTTCGGAAATACACTACGTGATAGCACTTTTGAGCGCTCATTCGGTTTGTACACATTTATTTGGTGTCATGTGTTGCCCAAGTGGGAGATTGTTAGAAATTTGGGCTTCCACATGACTAATTTAATGTGTATGGCTATCTTTCAGTTGCCCAATTAAAGTGATCCAATAAAGATTAAAGTTTGGGCTAAAGTGTATTTAATTGTTATGGAAATAAGTGTAGATACCATAAAGTGATTTTCTATTTGATGAGGGACCGAATAGAAAATAAAGGGGTTTATATTTAATATAAATATAAGCTAGGGTTATGGTCCCAGACGTCAGAAGAACATTCGATATCTCTGTATTCTCTCGGCAGACTATTGCGAAGAATGTCTCTGATCGTTTGGAAGATCCATAGCCGCTGCAAAGCAAAAAGCAATTCCACCGTTCAATTCTAGATGGATCAAGGTACGCTTCCGCTTTATAGTTTATGCTCCTTCTCCGTCGTTCTCGGTTGATCATCATAGAGAGCTTTAAGTAATTGTTCATTCAATTATTCCAACACTCATTGCAGTCATTCCATTCATTTTACTTTCTTTACGATATTTTTAAATGGTGAATTAAGCAATTGAGGTGAGGAATAATTTAATTATTCAAATAATAATAATATACATGAATGAATGTAATAAACATTTAGATAAATAATTTAATGCATTTCACAAACAAGTGTTTTTATATAAGTTTAATGCAAGTATTAAATTTCATATAAAAAAATGATTAGCGTTTATAATTTGTTGTTTCTATTTCAATAATACTATATGCTATAATCGATTATATCATTAACCACATCATTCATAATAATAATAACAACGATGATAATGCTCACATAATTATAAACCTAAGCTCGGATTAGGATTGCGTTTAGTCATCAACTCGTCATTGTATAATCCCAGTTGGGCTTTGAATCATTAAGCCCAATCTCTCGAAATAAATCCCTAAAGTCAACAATGAATCCCAACCATTCTATAGAATATATATATGCCAATTTTCGAGAATGATAAAAAGATTGATAATGAAATAATTGGTAAAGTATGAAAAGGATTAAAAGATCGGTGACTTGGAACATTGTTAAATAGAACTAAGTACACGCCAATTTTCCAACTAAATTTATGCTATTTTTTCAATTGAATAGATACTCGATTATTTAGAGACAGTAAAAACTAATTATATATGTACTAATTTTTCAGTTAAATCTAATTGGTTTTTCAATTAATTAGATAAGGCTGGTACTTTATTTCTTCAATTATTTAATTTGGAATTGCATATTTAGAAATTTATAATACTGGTTTTAGATCTGTGAATTATAATTTGATTTATTGATTTCGAATATCAATAGTTAGAAATTTGGATTGTGATTTGTGTGAATTTGAGAATATATATATAGAGTTATTGAATCTTTGGTCATTACAATTTGTCAACAAGTGCACGTGTAAAAATTGTAAAAAAATTATAATATAGGATTAAATATTTTAATATTATTCTTCTTTTTAGTTTCAACACCAGTTAAATTGGGTTTTTGATTCCATCACATCATAGTACTACATCATTACAAAAAGATGATTTTGATTGATTAGCCTATTTAGCACGGGCGAATTTCAAGTTGATCTAAAACACTCAACGTTTTCAGTTTGTTGTTAATTAAGTGTTAGTGTGTTTTTAAATATTAATCAAATACTCCGTATTAAAATTCATTGTACTCCATCTATCCCATAATAGATGTCACACTTATAAATATGAAGAACATAAAGAAAATATTTCGAGTTGATTTCTACAACTACCTTCTTTTTCAGATTATAAACACCCTGGAATCCGCACATTTCAAATGGAACGATCAATCTCTACATGAATGAATCGGCATTCTTTTCTTGTGAAATGACACTAAGAAACACACTCAAAATAACTGAAAATACAAAACAATGGACAAAAGTATAGGGTGTAATGGAAGACCTGAAGTAAAAATAAGGGAGTAATGAAATTTATAGGGAGTACTAGTATTGCTTATAAGTGGGCTTGGTAAATGGTAATAGATCTCGGGTTTATTTTAAGAGGTTGGGCCGGAGACGATGGAGTTATTATGGGCTGTGTATTTTACGTTAAAGAATACGATGTAAAGTTGTAAACCATGTAATACACGTACTCCACTCCATGAATCCATCAACCAACAATAATTGATAGTTAATTATGTAAATAAAAGGTAATGTTATAACCGTGCGAATTTCAAGTCATTCCAATATAATCAATGCGTGCAAATTTCAAGTCATTGCAATACAATCAACATTTTCGATGTTGCCAACTCTTCTTCTGGAATAACACATTTTTTATTTTAATAAGAAATGATTTTAATTCATTGGCTTGTCCGCAAAATACCCTATATTGGCTGGTAAACTGATGAGTCTGTTCCATATGGGCTCGCATTTGCTCTTGATTTTTTTGTTATTAACCAACTACATTTATTTGTGCATGTTTTACCATGTTTCCTTTTTGTGTTGCAAACAAAAAATATGCTGCTTAATTTTTACTTCACCGTGCACAAATATCTTAATTTTAACTATGAGATATACGGATTTGGGTGGGTGAATCATGGCAAAATTGGGTGTGGGCACCCGTTTTGACAGGCCTAGCTCCATCGTCCCCATCTCACAAGCTCGCCATGTCATGCATCTCCTCGACTGCCCCATCATCCGCAAAGGAGCCGTCCCGATGCTAATTCATCCGGCGTGGTCTTCGTATGCTCCCACCACACCATCCTCGACGCCGTAGGAATTTTGTTGCAAAATTGATAATGTACGAGAAAAAATGGTTGAAGTGATATTAGTACTACTAATTTTCAAGAACGGACAAATATGGAAAAAAAAAAAACATGACTAAATTCGATATGCACGGAGAGTGTCTATAAAAATACACACCTAGGGTAGCACATCGTTTAACAACCACGCCACTAATCATAAGCCAATTTTACTAGAGGAGCTATCGGGTGTATCACCACCAGCTCGTTGAACCGGCACCCATTCCTTAGATTTATCCCTTGTTCTCGAAGAGATTGGTTTCCCATTACCTTCAATACTGACTATCTTAGGAGCTCCGGCGATATTGTTCTTGGAGAATTGGGTTGCAGCTGCTCTAGCGCCAGCAATTGCTGCAACGAGGCTAGGAGGTTTCTCCTCTGCTGAGGCACTTGTGCAACTCGGAAAAGAAGCAAGTGAACCAGGTTTCAGAGAGAACCGGTCTCGTGGATCTGGAAGGGGGAAAGTAACTGGTTGTGGTGCTTTGACGGAAGAGAGACCTCTTACAGCGGCTTCATATATCTACGTGCAGAACGAGATTAAATATGAGGGATCTATAAATATGGAAGAACATAAAGGAAATAATTCGAGTTGATTTCTACAACTACCTTCTTTTCCAGATTATAAACACCCTGGAATCCACGCATTTCAAATGGAACGATCAATCTCTACATGAATGAATCAGCATTCTTATCTTGAGAAATAAGACTAAGAGCCAAAACAATCGACAAAAAAGTATAGGGTGCAATGGAAGACCTGAGGTTTCTCGCAGAGCCAGCAAAAAGCTGTCTGTCCTTCTACTCTGACCTGCAGTAGCAAAATCCCAACTTTATAAACATAAATAAGATACATTGATGCATCAAGAGGGACTTACACCAATGATCCCGTTATTGCAGGTAATTGTAAGTAAAAGAACAAGAAGTTTTGGTGATCACCGATGCAGGTATAGCTTCCCAATTTACTAGCTCTTCACAAGTAAGGCAACCTACCACGTCAACACAGCCTATGGAAAAATGAAATTTATGGTTACACGATTTCTAGTGGTTTTCAGCATCTAGAAAGGAAGAGGTTTTGGTACTTATTTGACATCATATAAACATAGATTAGGATTAGAAAAATTTAGACGTAAACTAATTTACACTAATGCATCTAATATGCTACCGAGAAGTCTGGAAACCGGGTAATGCTCAGGGAATTTGATATCTGTTACTCCATTCAGTTTGTAGATCTCCCTGTAAAACTCTTCCATAGCTTTGACTGTGTCTGGTTCGGGAACCTTACCCGCTGCATGAATCCACAGCCGTCCTTTGGAAAGAAACAGAAGACAAAGATATTCATGACTCCACTGTAACCATTGTACAAACAATCACATTTGAATATAGACACTATGTAAGTAAAAACAACAACCATTGGACTTGAATACACATGATTCCATGACACATAGGTGTACAAAAAATGGCTTTGGAAATCAAAACGGAGTAGAAACTTAACAGAAACACGACTATATACCTTAATGATCAAAGTAATGACCGATTGCACGAATGATCACAAAGGAACTTAAACCAATGCTGCACCCGAAAAGCCACTAGTTTTTCTAACTTCTCTGTCTCTAAACACATAGGTTGATGTAATTAATCTAAGGTCAAATCAGCTGAAAAGTACTCATTGAAGCTTCCATATGCATCATGATTCCAGATAAATTCATAAACCGAACACTAATTCTCTTCATTCAAGTCGATCAGAGGCATATTGAAAATCGAACTCCTTAGTCTTTCAACCAAGCAATGTCCTAAAGCCCAAATCGAGCAATATCCATAAATTCATTACAATTTCCACCTTGATTGCTATGCACCCTAACTAATCTCACTACACAAAAATCATAAAGACTTAATTTGTCCAACTATAACTTGTTCAAAAATAAAAAAGTTTACTCTTAAAGTCTCAATTGGCACAAAAACTAACATCAAAAGGCTAGAAATCAACTGAAAATGTCTCCTTTTGCTCGATCATGCAAAGCAATACAACCAAAATTATCAAAATTCAAATCTCAACAATAAATTTTTTTATAAGAAGCATATAATGAACTAACAGCTAGTACCCACAAATTCAAACTTGATAAAAAGAAGAATTAATTGAAAGGGATTTGAATTGTTACCTCGAATTGGAGAGGGCCAAGATCTGCCTTCAATCCGTTTGATGCCATACACAAGCAGAGACGCCCACGGTTGGTGCATTGTTATACATGGGTTTCTGTAATTCGACGACTCCATTCTTCTGCTCGCCATATCTTCGAGTTTTCAGTGAATTTGGACACTGATTTCTTCAATGATTTGAGAGAAGCTGTTGTTTGCAAGTTGGAAGATGAAGTGATGGTTTTTTTTCCTTTTACAATCAATGATTCCGATTGGCAAAAGGACTCGTTCTTTCTTTGTTTGCGAGCATAAACTACTTGAAATTATTGAATTGATTACAATTTATTATATTTATTTTATTAGTATTATTGTTGTCAAAATTCGATAATCAGAATTATTTTATTATATGAAATCTTAGCATAGAGCAATAGTCAAAAACTTAGAAGAGGATTTCGATCGGAATCGATCCGGTCAAATATACCATGGAAATCGTGTGATATAATATGGAGTATATAATTTTCAAATAGGTTTTCAATAAAATATTATCATTTTTATTTATTTAAATATGTTTCGCATTATATTGAGGAATTTGAAATAACAAAATAAAATATTAGAGTACTGGTATACATCTTTATTGAATTCAAAATCAAGCATACTTTAGGTAACATTAATTCTCTATAACTTTTATACACGTCATAATTTTTTATTGAACGTCCTTCCTTGGCATTATTTGGATTTACAAATTCGATTGATCAAAATTTAAAATAATTCATTGGTTGGAATCTACCGACTGCCATCTTCCTGGGAGTGGCGACGCCATTTTCAACACTATAAAGAATTGCTAACAAAACAATCAATCCACACACGACCAGGGTTTTGGTTAAACGAAGAAGAAGGGATGAATCAGATGGATTCAGCGGCTTTGGATGATATAATCAATCGATTGCTTGAGGTCAAAGGGAGGCCTGGGAAGCAAGTGCAGCTGTCGGAGTCGGAGATGAGAAAGCTCTGTTTCCATTCCAAAGAGATTTTCCTCCACCAGCCTAATCTTCTTGAGCTTGAAGCCCCCATTAAAATCTGTGGTCCGATTTTCTCCCAAGTTTCGATTTTTGTGTACTCCTTTATTTTGGTTAAAACGAAATGTTGTTTACTGCTGATCGAATTTACTGTCCTATTGATTTGCTAGGGTTTTGTTTCATTTTGGGTATTTTTGTGGTGGGTTGACTTGTAGTGAAAGTTGTGATCAGCGTTGACTTTTGAGCTCTAGTTTGGGAATGATTGATTTTATTGGTGTAGGGATGGAATACGTGAAGAGTTTTACTACTAAAGAAAGAAAAGCATTGCTGTTTTAAGCTTTAGCAGTGAACTTAGTTTATGGTGATTACTGTTTGTGAGCGTGGTGTTTGTTTGTGTTGGGAGCTTAGACAGCCAAATACTCCTATCTTACTTGAGTCTGCTTTTATTGTTATGGAATTACTGTGTACTTCTTAAATAGTGGTGTTTGAGTATACAGAGTTGCATATTTGGTTTGTGGTCTTGATTAGGGTGGTTATAGTTTCAGAACAAAATTGGTCTGCGGTTATGAATAATGATGCGAACTAGGATGTTGTGTGCTTAGCTAAACTAGAACCTTGGTTTGCAAAGCCAATTTTGGAAGGGGCTATGAGAATTGGAGAGTTTGAATGTGCTGTTATTCTCACTCATCAGATTTGTCTTCCCCGTTTTTTAAAATATATGATGTTGCTGTTTGCTTCATTCCATTCTTCATCAGTTTTCTTCACAGCTTTTCTGTTTTAACCCAAAAAACTTGTGGATGGCCTTCTACAAGTGCTGTATGTATTCAATATTCATGATCAGTGGTCTCCATAATTATGGAATCAGTCTCAACAATCTATGGGATGTTCTATAATCTTGAAAGGCTAAAAGAAGTCGAATTTTCTTATTTGCTATGTGCTTGTGTGGCAACTCGGAAACATTTGCATTTCTAGTATGGACGACAAGTGAGGTCTAAAAGGCACATGAGATTAAGTATCTTTTCTGCATTAGTAGGAGATACATGCTTCTTCAATTTTCTTTAAAATCACTACATTAGATGCTTAATGACAGGCAACACCCACCTTTTAGTCTATGTGCCAGTCTTTTAGCTGTATACGTGCGAGCTGCCTATTACCCCGGTCTTTTTTAAGTATCCACCGTGCATCCTATTACTACTTCCCAAATTATGTGGTCTTATTTAGTTGAAGATCCTATGCTGAAAAGACATACAGTGATCTTCAAGAAAAAGCTCTTTCGGTTTTGTTACTTCTTCAGTTCCAAGTTTGAGTTTGTAGTGGAACACTTGAAATTAACGGTCTCACACATCACTCTTGCATACCCAATTTCTGTGGATTATGTATAGTACTGCCAAAATCCAGTCTTAGCTCTTCATTTTCTCATTCATAACTTTGGCAGGTGATATTCATGGCCAATATTCTGATCTTCTTAGACTTTTCGAGTATGGTGGGTCACCCCCTGAATCAAACTACTTGTTCCTGGGTGATTATGTGGATCGGGGGAAGCAAAGCCTGGAAACAATCTGCCTCATGTTTGCTTACAAAATAAAGTACCCTGAGAATTTTTTCTTACTGAGGGGCAACCATGAATGTGCTTCAGTCAACCGCATATATGGATTTTACGATGAATGCAAGAGACGGTTTAATGTAAAACTATGGAAAGTGTTCACAGATTGCTTCAACTGTCTACCTGTTGCGGCTCTAATTGATGGGAAGATACTGTGTATGCACGGAGGACTCTCTCCGGATCTCAATACTTTGGATCAAATCAGAAATTTACAGCGTCCTGCTGACGTCCCTGAAACTGGTTTGCTATGCGATTTGCTGTGGTCTGATCCTAGCAGAGATATCAGAGGGTGGGGGATTAACGATAGGGGAGTGTCGTATACTTTTGGTCACGAGACGGTCAAGGAATTTCTTGAAAAGCATGATCTTGACCTTATCTGCCGTGCCCACCAGGTTTGAACTGTCTGTTGTTCTGTCAATTACCTTGTCCACATTGTCAAATCTTAGTTTAAATGGCTCTGGCAATTTTTAGGTGGTCGAAGATGGATATGAGTTCTTTGCTGACAGACAACTTGTGACAATATTCTCGGCCCCAAATTACTGTGGAGATTTTGACAATGCTGGTGCGATAATGAGCGTGGATGAGTCTTTGATGTGCTCGTTTCAGATTTTAAGGCCTGCAGAAAAGAAGGCCAAATTTGGATTTGGGAGCACTACTACAGCTAAGCTGGGAACTCCTCTAATGAAAACAAAGGTAGTCCCCTAATGACAGCTTTGACTCTTTAGAATCCGACATCTTAAGGGACTTCCCATAGGCACAATAACGTTCTCTTTTTAGGCAGTCACTCTACCTTGTCATAGGCACAATCTTCGTACTTCATGTAGTTCATCTTATTTCGTACAATTTAAAGAACCTAAATCTCTACGTATATTTTGCATCATTGCAGTCATTTCTTGGTGCTAAAATAGGATGACCTTAACCAACTTTGGGGGATCAAGAATACTCTGATCGACGACAATAATGATCACAGACGTCGCTGAACTGTTGAGGGAAACAAGTCAATGTTGCATATAAAAGATCTCTTCCGTGGAGAAACTGTGAAAAATTGTAATAGCTTCGACTAATGTGTGATATCCACCAAAGACTTTCTGAACTCGTGGATGCTTTCAATCAGTAATGCAAAGGTAAATCATTTTGTTTGGTCCTTTACATTGAAGATTTCCTTAGTCTGTATATTGTGTATAGTGATCTACTTATTAGGTTTTAGCTATGAGATTGTTTTTAGTTTCTTCACTTTCTTGCAATTGGTGTACAGTGGAAAGAGTGAGTGAGATTTGTTGTTTATGCTCTTCTCTCTCATATTCAAGATGCAAGCCAATGGGATTTAAGCTACTAAGGAGTAAATGAAAACGATTTCTTCATCGATTAGAATTAGCTATAACTTGGCTTTCTAAATGCCAAAATATATACTAGTACAATGGATTAAGGGGAATTTTTACTAATTCATATCTTTATTTAGTTTTTGAATCGTGTAAAATCTAAGACTAAATAAGATTCAAGGTGATCCTTGTAGAAATGATTGATCCAAAAATTTGGGGAAGGCCCTTTGCTTTGACAATTTGTTTCTGAAACAAGGCGAATAGTCGAAGATTGTCCATGTTAGTACAGAAAATCAAGGAAGCATATTTTTCTAATAAAACTCAAAGACTAAATCTCAACGACTATTCAAAAATCGTTTTGGAGTCAATCTGAAAAGAAAAAATCAATGAATACATATGAGATTATAGAGTCAGCTTGAAATGAAATTAGAGGAACAAGTGGAGATATAGCAACCGTAAAGATACAGAAAATATTTTGAATTTATTAAATTAAATATACTAATGTAGGAGTATGTGCTTATAATTTTTAATCTAAATATCACATTAGACCTAATATAATAATACATGAACCAAATAAACGCAAAAAGAGTAATTAAATAGAACGTGACATAAAACTTCACAAACAATCAATCAAAAATGTATAATTCAACCATGACACGGTATTCAGTTGAAGTTGAAATGTAGACTTCAAGAATCATAACACGTTACGGGTATAATCAACCAAAATATAAAATACATATTCATAAATCATATACTAGTATTAATATACTTAAACATCGTATACTATGAATTTTGTAGTACAATTTTGACAGCGATTGATTGGTATATTTGCAAACGCAGCAAGCCAACTCAACAAATAAAAAAACAATCAACTCAACTAATTCAATATACAAGAAAATAGTGAATGAAAAAAAATACTACTATATTAAATCCTTTGAATTAAATTGTATGCATTCTTGAAGTGGAAACTATCAAATTCGGTTTCATTTCAGCAACGCATTTTCTACATAAAGGTGGAGAATAAATGAAAATTCTTTTCTTATTTTGTAGTACTACTTGAGGAAAAAAACATTAACTATATATACAACGAAATTCTTTAATTGCTGTGATGAACAAAGTGAAAATTCTCGACTCTTCTAAAAAAGTGTCTCACAAAAAACGCAAACGAAAAAGGGGGGATTTCAAAACTGAAAAGAGGATAATGATAACAAGAAGCCACACCCAGTAGAGAAAAGGTTTAAAGCTAAATTCTTCCATTCAAAACGCTCCAGCAACACGCACGCCCACTTTATTCTTCTCCCTCTCGCCCAATTCACTCGGCTCTTCATTTGTATGAGGGAATTTTGCTGAACAAGAAGGGAATTAGATGGATTCAGCTTCACTCGATGATATAATAAACCGGCTGCTTGAGGTAAAAGGGAGGCCGGGAAAGCAGGTGCAGCTCTCGGAGTCGGAGATCAGACGCCTCTGCTTGCAGTCCAAAGAAATTTTTATGCACCAGCCTAATCTTCTCGACCTTGAAGCTCCAATTAAGATTTGTGGTATGATTTTCTTCAAAGTTGCATTTTTTTTAGTTGGGAAATGTTTGTTTTGGTGTTGATCGATTTTATTAGGGTTTTGTTTGATTTCGATTTTGTTGGAGATTTTCTGTTGTTTTCATGTGTGGGTTGACTCCAATAGGCTTTGTGATACTTGCATCATCATGCGCACAGAATTCATTTTAGGCTGAGTGTTTCGATTAAATTGGTCTATTTACATGCTAATTGAAGTGAGAAATGCATATGCATTCAAACCCTAAAATGATTTTGAACAAATTGTTTGCATTAAGGAGTTTTATGACACAGATAAGGAAGTGTGCTGCTAAACTTTGATGTGAAACAAGAAAATGGTAGTAGTGAAAAGTTCAAATGAGTTAAACCGTAGCTCCAAATTCTGGGGTGTAGTATGCTTAGTTTGATTTAGACTTAGCTTCAAGCATGCTATTATGGAGGTGGACAGCTTGTTGTACTAGTTACCTTTTTAAGCATTCCTTATCAGTCAACTTCATATCTTTTTACTGTGCTAGGCATTGGGCAAATAATCTAAAAAATTATAGTGTAGTAATTTACATAGACGATTGTAGCTGTACTATCTTTGCTATTGGGAACTGGAAACATATTCAAACCATCATCAGAGATTTCTTCTACAATTACGTAGGAGAAGATATTTACAGATTTTTCTTATGACAGATGGCATGACCCGTTTAATCTTTATCACGTATAATCGATCCTATTACCGCATGTAGCTTTTGAGATTCTTTTGCTGTTATGGGAATTTCTTTGGAAAAGTGATTAGTTGAATTATATATTATACATAACGTTTAGTTGATCAAAATTGTTTGGTCCTCTTGGTTGAAGAAACTTTTCAGAAAACCAGATGTAGTATTTTATTTCTTAGACTGAATTCAAGTGGAATGCTTGAATTTCGAAGTTCTGCATATACATATTTGAAATTTGAAATTTCTGCATTGTTCTGCATGTTACATGTCTCTGGGACTGGCATAAATCACTATTAGTTCATTCTTCCTTGTTATTGTTTCATCATATTCCATTCTTAACCTTTCCTCATGTGAATCAATTATTCGGCAGGGGATATTCATGGCCAATATTCAGATCTTCTTAGACTTTTCGAATATGGTGGATTGCCCCCAAAATCAAATTACTTATTCTTGGGGGATTATGTGGATCGTGGGAAGCAAAGCCTGGAAACAATCTGTCTTTTACTCGCCTACAAGATAAAATATCCTGAAAACTTCTTCTTACTGCGGGGAAACCACGAATGTGCATCAGTCAATCGTATATATGGATTCTATGATGAATGCAAAAGACGGTTTAACGTAAGACTATGGAAAGTTTTCACAGACTGTTTCAACTGTCTACCTGTTGCAGCTTTAATTGACGAGAAGATATTGTGCATGCACGGAGGACTCTCCCCGGATCTGCACGATTTAAATCAAATTAGAAATCTACAGCGCCCGACTGATGTTCCTGAAACCGGCTTACTGTGCGATTTACTATGGTCTGACCCCAGCAAAGACGTCAAAGGATGGGGAATGAATGATAGGGGAGTCTCATATACTTTTGGTCCAGATAAGGTGACGGAATTTCTTCAAAAACACGATCTTGACCTTATTTGCCGTGCCCACCAGGTTTGATCTATACTTGTTCTTGTTGAGTGCATTGTGAAGTTATGGAATTTAAAACTAACTAAGCCCTCATATTCTTGCAGGTGGTTGAAGATGGATATGAGTTTTTTGCTGATAGACAACTCGTGACAATATTCTCAGCCCCAAACTACTGTGGAGAATTCGACAACGCTGGCGCCATGATGAGCGTGGATGAGACCTTGATGTGCTCCTTTCAAATCTTGAAGCCTGCAGAAAAGAAGCCCAAGTTTGGATTCGGAAGTAGTACTACTACCACTAAGCCAGGAACACCTCAAATCAAAACGAAGGTAATCCCAACCCCAGCTGTATACATACCCTGTATGCATATTTCTGTGGTCGTTCACTTTACTTTGTTGCAAGAATAAGGTGATTACGGATTTAAGAATACCAGCTGTTTTTAAGTATAGAGTTTGATATTATATACTTGTCAAAATTCTTATATTTTGGTGATTCTTGATTCTCTTTTACTGATGAATGGAGTCGTAAGCCAAAATTAGTTTGTAAATGGTGTTGTTGTATTCACCTTGGATGGGACTAAATATGTAGCTACTGTTTATGATTTGCAGTCATTTCTTGGAGGCAAGATGGGATGAGAAGATGAAGAAAACTGGCGCTCGTGACCAAAGATGAGCATCGATCGTTGTTTGGAGAGGAGGAGGAGGAGAAGTAAGCTTAGGAGTTTTTCATCCTAGGAGACTTGCATCGTTGTGATATCTTGTATCTAATGTGTTATATAACATCAAATATATTGGGAGTTTAAATCAAAAATACTTTTATGACATTTAGGAATGAGAAACACCAAATATAGACATGAATGAATCGAAACCAAGCAAGGGTCCTAAATTTTTTTAGCTGGCGGAACTTTGAGTTTTGGTGAAAGAAAATGAAGACACTTCTAGCCTCTTGGACTTGTAGGAGCTTGTTGATGAAGGCTAGGTGAAGCCGGTGTGATGAATCCAAATGGTATACTGGTTGCATTTTTGGTGGATAGAACCCCTCAATTATCCTGCCAACGAGGTTGTCCAGTTTTCCTAGTGGCTCATGGGGCAGGGCAAATAGGGTGTTATATCCATCTAGAATGCAGCCACTCTATCGTTTGGATACATCGATTCCTACAACACCCCCTTTTTTTCCTTTCTTGTTTGGTCCATCGGCAAATGACACCTTTGTCGCTTACATACTTGACATCGGGCAAATTTTCCTTGCATACAAGGCCGTGTGTAAGGGCGAGTAACTGATATTCATCTTAATTCCCGTTTTTATTGGTTATGCGAGTGCGTTAAGTTCCAACACCGTTTATATGAAATTGATGAAACTGCATCACTATTCACTCGTATACAAATCGTGATGGAAAACACATCCACAATCACGAAGACTATACACGGAGTACTCAAAATGAGTTGAATACTGTCCATTTCGATAAAAGAATATATTCCTTTTGGCTACAAAAGAAAATCCCTTTGTCACGATGTCATGCATCTTCCTAGTTCCTACCAACATATGCATCCTACTCCCGTCTAAGACTCACTTAAGAGGTTTCCGCTTATTCTCGTATTAATTGAATTCGAAAGTTTCATTTTTAGGTCTAGTTAAATCGAAAGATTTAATTGTTTGAAACTATGATTACAAAAGTTAATAAAAGCAAGCCCAAGATTTGTAATGATTTTAGCCCAAAATACCTTTAAATAAGTCCCACATATAAATTAAATGGGAGAATTTCCTTGGCAACAATTTAAAAGAAGAACATACCCAAAAACATGACCTCATAAGTCATAACATGTAAAAGAAGAAAGGATGCAACCGCTAACGTACCTAAGTTTAAAAATCAGTGGTGGTACAACGGTGAAATTACACTTGTTCAGTGTTGAGATCCCGGTTCGAGTCCTGGCAGAGCATAATATATATAGAGTGGAATAATTCTTTGATCTTATTTTTGAGCATTTATTTTTATTGTAACGGATTTTAAGCTTTATTATCCTGTAATGGATTCATTTTTGTAACTACTAATTCCCTATAACGCATTATTATTATTATTATTATTATTATTATTATTATTATTATAATATTTGACTTTTTTTAGCTTTTCTACTTCTAATACATTTAACTTATTTTTAATCATTTCTCATTGTTCTTTCACTTCTTTGTACAATATTTTACTTTAAGGTTTCATAATTTGAAAGGGTTTTCCAAGGCTTGAAACAGCTACCAAACCTTCAAGAATTCAGATCTAAAATCATAGTATACACGTAGCTAGTTTATCAAGCTACAAATCTGCAAAGTTTCAAAGGAAAATTATTTCAAACGAGCCGGGAAAGTCGCGCGAAAAACTGCCACAAAACATGTTTTGAAATGAACTTCAAGAATCTGTTTCACAACCAATTTTCATGCCCCCCAAACGAGTTTCAAATTTAATTCAATTCGAGATCATAATACTATGCGATACATACTTCAAGGTAATGAAGACGATTCGGCAAAACAACCCACGCACGCGACGAAAACGAAGACAAAATAAATCCAAAATGAATGAGATTTTCATCTTCCAAAAGAACATGAATTATTATAGAGTGTTTAATGAGAGAATATAATTTTCACATCTCGATCGTTTTAGCATAAATCAGATAAGATGGGCTAGGGATTGGTCAAAGGTCAGCAAAAAACGAGCGTTTGAAAGGTCTATAGGTTAAAATATTTAGGTAAAAGTAACTGGTCAGGTTGGGGTCTTTGGAGGCTCGGTGCGGCTCGGTCCAGATGAGTTAGGGCATGGGACCGGTGGCTGTTGAAAGCTGAAGTGTAGTGTTACAATAAAAAAAATCGGATTGGTTCCGTTGAACCGGGTGTCCAAGATATCATGGCTCAAGTTTGGATGATAACTGTTTGAATAAAGGACTTAGCCAAAATCTGGTTGAGTTACCTACTTTAGATGGCCGCCGTGGCTAGCTCAGTTCGATTTAGGACACGGGGTCAGTTGGTTATTGTTCAAAATATACATGGCTACAAGAGTGTGTTCATTGTCTTTAGCTGAGACTCCCCGAGACGACCAAAAATGTGGCCCGAACAGAGGCAGTCACACACTTTTGGTGCATGTTTGAAAAAGGTGGTCAAGTAGGCATTTTTTTAATTAAACACCGTGGCTCATGTGGTCCGAGCTAAGGAATAAGAATGCTTGATCTAGTTTCATAGAGTATAAGACTACATCCGGGTTTGCTCGGAATCCCAAGAAAAGGTCCAGTTCGATGCGAATCGTATCTAAAAGTAGATGGGTTGGCGAACTTTGAATTATCACCAGTGGCGGAACCAGAAATTTAAGTAAGCCGGGGCTGAATTTTAAAAAAAAATTATTCCATTCGTCTTCTGTTAATTGTCCATTTTTGTCATTTTCGTCTCCCCTTTAATTGTCTTACTATAGATGGTAAATAGACCACATATTCCACTAACTCATTTCACTCATATTTTATTATAAAATGAGAAATAAAAATTGGATTCACATTCTATTAACTTTTCAACTCACTTTCATTTACATTTCTTAAAACTTATGCCAAAATCAAAATTAACTTTTATTGAAGGCGGAAGTACACTATTAAATTTTTTATATAAATCCCTATATAATACTCCCTCCGTCCCAAGGAAGATGACCCCTTCCTTGGGCGGTACGGGATTTTATGCAGTTAATTTTTGTGTGTTAAGAGGAGAGAGTAAAGTAAGAGAGAGGGAATAAAGTAGAGATAAAGGTGTTTCCATTTTAAGTAATGAGTCATCTTGGTTGGGACAAACCAAAAAGGAAAAGTGAGTCATCTTCAATGGGACGGAGAGAGTATTTTTCAATTTATAAATCATAATAATTCTCAAATTCACACAATCATAAATCATCACTAAACACAATCAAAATCCCTAAATATCTCATTTCAAAATCAATACAGTTTATTAGTAATTTACAAATTTAAATTCACTAACACAATTTTTAAATGTGCAATTTTAATTGAATACATAAATATAATAGGGCCTCATCTAGTATTGAGGCCTCATCTAAATACAGTAATTAAAAAAAATAGATTCAACCGAAAATTAGTAAACATAATTAATTAAATTTCACCATCTCTCAACGATAGATCATCTAATTAATTAAAAATGTGCATATTTAGCACATAGTTAATTAGATTTTAACGTTAGATTGACAAATAAAAGTTTTTCAATGAAATCTGAATTGAGTACAAGCATAAAGTATAGAAAAAAAATACTCTCTCTATCCCGATTAATAGTCATACTTGCATTTCTGCACTCATTTTGTAAAAATAATAATAAATAGTTAAAGTCGATAAATAGTAAAATAAGATAGAGAATAAGGTAGAGAAGAGTCTTCTTTACATTATTCTTTCTCTTACTTTACCATTTTTCCACTTTAACTATTTATTATCATTTTAACAAAACGAGTGCAGAAATACAAGTGTGACTCTTAATCGGGGACCGAGGGAGTATATTTTCTAGACACTAGACAGGGAGCGATAGAATAGCAGGATATAGTGTATAGGTACCTAATTTTATAGCCTTTATTATTTGTTCGTAGCTTAATTTTTAAAAATCCTTTCTTATCCCCCTGTCTTCTACCTCCGAACTTTTCTTTTTCAGAATTCCAGATTCAAACTTCCTAGGGCGGAGTGGGGCGGCCACGGCGGGGTTATAGGGTCCGGCGCCGGCCAAGCCCCCGTTGGCGCGGTGGCTTGGCCTATGCTGGTTCCGCCGCTGATTATCACAATGTGTATGACAAAATTATAGCTTTCATTTTTCTTTTGCTAAAAAGCATTTTGTAAAACAAAAATACTCTTTAATAAAAAATACTCAAATATATAAATTGGACCCAAAAATATTATAACTATTTTTTTTTTTTCATACTATTGGATAAAATCGCATATTTTTGGAGGTAAAACTAATTCACGTAGCTCATAATATTACAATATACGCATTTAATGATTTAAACGATCTTTGAATTAAAATATTTGCATTTAACCGAATATAAACCAATAATAATATATTAATTTAACTGTCTCTAACCATTCATCTCCAACTTAATTAAAAGGATAAGACCACCCAACCATTAAATTAACTCGGCCCATAAAAACCCAAAAACAAAAGAATTAGCCTAATTCCAAAATGAGAGGACCAACTTCTTCTTCCTCACTCTATCGATCAATCCACACCAACTAGAATTTTGAATTTTCCTTTCTGGAACTTCAATTAATAATCCGGGTACCTAAAACGTGAAATGAACTTAGGGTGCTTTGATAACATTAGGCTAAACGTTTGACGTTCCGTCGAAAATAACTTAAAATTAAGGGGGAAGGACATTACATTTTTTAGAAAATTAATTCAATTATAATATCGACTCAAGAATCATTGACAATTAAAATTTTATGATATTGCTCATCATCAACATATAATTTTTTTATTTTTTCAATGATTTTTGACAATATAGCAACTAAATTACTTTTACATAAATAAGAAAAATAAATAACACATAAAAAGTTAATTAAGTTGTACGTCGTTAAATACAAATCCAACCAAATTAATAATATAAAACCTCATAAATGAAAATGCATTAGAATAAGGGTCTAATAAAATAAAAAATTATAAAAGAACCAAATAAAACAAAATACATTTATACAATAATCAAATAAAGCAAAAAATTGTAAAAGATTTGATAAAATAAAGTATATTTGTACAAGAACCTCTCTAAATATATTTTGTCACTACTATTCAATTTTAAGTTTTCAAAACCTACTTCAATTATCCATATGTTTAGTGGGATTCGTTAACTAATTAAGTTATAAGACTCCTATTGCTAATTTTCTTGTTTGGTGATTGAATAAATTCATCGTCGGTTAGAAGGAAATTTAAGTTTGAATCTTATACTTTACCATGATATTTTCTCTTATTACTCACTAACATAATTTTCAAAAACTACCTTATTCACTTTTTCTATCCCAAAAATAAAATAAACACAATCAAAATGAAACCATTAATCTTTACCAAAAAAAATAAAATAAATAAATAAATAAATGAAACCATTAATAATTATTTTTGTAAAAAATGGAGAAGCAAAATACGGAGAAATCATTAAAGAAGATGAGAAAAACGCTCTGTAAGAGCATCTCCAATAGCAATAGGCTAGCCATAGGCTAGTCACTCTCTTTCCCTGCCACGTCATCAGCACTAAAAATCTACCTGCCACATCATCATTTTACTCAAATAGGCTAGCCTTAGGCTAGCCGCAATAAAAATAATTCAAAAACAACTACATTTACGGAATAAAATTTACGATTAAATTACGGAATTAAATTTAGGAGACATATACGGGAAAATTCATTCATTTCATTTAAAAAAAAGTACATTCATTTAAAAAAAAAAAACTACATAACAAAGTAAAAAACTATTGTCGTGCAGTCTTCCGTGCCCACAACTCTTCAATTATATCCTTTTGGAGTTGAATATGAGCATTCACTTGGCGCATGTCTGCATGTGCCTGGAGGCGGTTGGCTTCATCGTGAGGTACCCCACGTCGTACGCTAGCGGTGGCCGTTCCGTGGCTTGGACCGGCATCATCGTCATTGGCCCAATTAGTCAGTTGTACGCCTTCGTCTTCGACGATCATGTTGTGCAAGATAATGCAGGCGTACATTATATCACCAATGCAGCCGACATCCCACAAACGCGTTGGACCTTGATTGCTGCCCATCGAGACTAGAGCAAACCAAATGCGCGCCGACTCATGTCGTTCCACAAAGTAGGACTTCTTGTCATCACTTGCGTGCCGAATCATCTTCACAAAGACAGGCCACCTAGGGTATATCCCATCCGCCAAGTAGTAGCCCATATCATGCCGGTTGCCGTTGGCCACAAATGAGATGGCCGGACCGATGCCCTGACACTTCTCGTTGAAGAGGGGCGACGAGTTGAGGACGTTGAGGTCGTTGTTCGACCCGGCTACCCCCAAATACGCATGCCAGATCCACAGCCGGTAATCAGCTACGGCCTCGAGGATCATCGTGGGATTCTTTCCCTTGTAGCCGGTCGTGTAGGCCCCCTTCCACGCAGTCGGACAGTTCTTCCACTCCCAATGCATACAATCTATGCTGCCTAACATCCCGGGGAACCCATGCTGCTGCCCGTGCATCTGCATCAGATCCTGACAATCTTGGGGGGTAGGGCTTCGAAGGTACTGATCACGGAATATTTCAATCACGCCCTGACAGAAATACATCAGACATTCCAGGGTTGTTGACTCACCGATGATGAGATACTCATCCCACATGTCTGTCGCGCCTCCGTAGGCCAACTGCCTGATTGCCGTCGTGCACTTTTGAATAGGGGTGTGGCCGGGTCTGCCAGCCGCATCTTGCCTGAAGCGGAAATAAAGATATCGACGCTCCAAAGCGTCAACGATAGGCATAAACAACTCCCTGCGCATTCTAAAACGCCGCCTGAACATGTTTGCTGGAAACCGCGGGTCCGGAGCGAAGTAGCCGCTGATGTGCAGTTACGTGATCCCGATCAATCACTGCTCGGCGGTGGACAACCGGTGGAGGGTGAGGTACCGCCTGCTGTTCGACCCTTTGCATATACCGCTCTATCTCGCGGTTCATGTAGGCCTCCATAGCCTCGTTCATCCGCCGTTCATACTCCTCGGCATCCTCACCACTACCACCACTACCACCTCTGCTACCACCCTCGTTACTCATCGCTCGAGTTTGCCCTTGTACAAAAATTTATAGAGAGAGAGAAAACTCGTTAAAATAAGCGGTGCAAATGAAAATGAAACTAAAATCGCGTAAATATAGGTTTTAAAAAAATTTCAAAAAAAAAAAACGAAAATTGGGCGCTGGCCGATCGGCACGCCACAATGGCGGCCAGCGCCCTCAAATCGGCTAGCCCACGCTGATTTTTTCGCCGATTCGCGGCTGACAGTTTCCAATAGTTTGGCTAGCCGACCGGCTAGCGACTCGAATCGGCTAGCCGGTGGGCTAGCCGCTATTGGAGATGCTCTAACAGTCGGTGAAGAGAGGAGAGGAAAAGAAGGAAATTTTCATTAACGACTATATTTTAGAAGGGATAATTGCAAGAAAATTTCATTAACGACTATATTTTAGAAGAGATAATTGCAAAATACAATGAAAGGCCTTATATATAATGAGGAAATATTAAAATATATATTCACAAAATATCAACTAATAAATTAAAATCCTAAACTAATTACTAATAATAATTTTATTTTTCAATTTTAACGATGCATAAATGGCACACATTTAAGAATCAATCGTAAATCATATTCTCTTCGTTCCCTCATAATTGAGGCGGTTTTTGACACGGGGTTTGAGAAAGTGAATAAAGTACGATATGAAATAAAATAGAAAGTGAATAAAATAGAAAATGTATAAAGTAAGAAAATATAAAGTAAGAGTGAGAAAAATGTTTATTATTAGTACTTATATGCAGAAATGACTCAACTATGAACGAACTTTTCAGAACGGAAAAGAATAACTCAACTATGAGTTGAACGAAAGAGTAAAAAAATCTCAATTGCATTTAATCGTACTTAGTGATTTTCTAACTCCAACTCTAGTAACGCAACACAATGCTTTATTACAAGAGTAATGACTAATTAATGACGATTAATTTTTTTTGTGATATATACACCCCTCAAATCGAGTAGAGAAAAAACATTATCAAATCAAGTTATTCCAATGCCTTTTTCAAGAAAGATACTTTGTCTATTAGTTATTTTTTCTTGCATCGACGTGCAAGAATGCAAGGGTCTTAAAGCCAGGGGATACGGTGGAGATGGTCCTCCAGTGCAGTGCAAAAAAGTTGATTGTCCAACATTTAATATTATTCACAGTGAAAAAGAATTTGAAATAAGAAATTACAGTCAATCTTTATGGGTAACTGGTCCGAGCATCCAAGGACCTTCATTCATGGGTGGCTTTGCAGTAGGTCAATCGATGTAAGTTTTTTACAATGTCAACTATTTTTTTTTTACTTTCTATGAGCGATAAGAAATTCACACTCAAATTAAGTGATAACAAATTCAGTTCAATTCTTTAAGTTTTTCTTATTAGCTGTGTTATGTTTGCAGTTTATTCGAGTACTATGCTCGGGGTAATGACCAAGGAGTTCTAATTTTTGATCATTATGATCCTGGCGCAGTACTGTTGATGGATGTTTCAAATTCTACTGCCTTAAAGTCTACTTACAAAGTCTATTTTTACGTACCTAATAAGTATCAAAATGGTGGTCTTCCTAAACCTTTGAAATCCAAAATTAAGCAAGTGGAACTACCTAAATATAAATATGCAGCAGTTCGAAGGATCGATGGGGAAATTATTGAAGATATTATATTAGGACAGGTTGATGAATTGAGGAAACAGTTGAAAGGCACTAGTTATAATCGGGCAGTGGATCGTAATGAATTTACATTTATTATATATGGTGAGGGAAAATATCAACAAGGGTACGAAATTCTTATTTGGTTTGACTAGTTATACAAGAAACGAAATGATGAGTAAATCCTAAAAATATAATAAATTTTCATATTTACTTTTAATGACTTCCCATTATTCAAGGTGTATTTTTTCTGTCACATAATTTACCTTTCTTTTAACTTTGTTAACTATGGTATGTATATGTCCGTAATTAGTAATTCTCTGACAAATAAAAACATACTTCCATATAAATTACTCTATGTGTTCTATAAAGATTGTTTCATTTTTTTCATTTTCGTCCGTCCCACAAAATTTATTTTATTTCATCTTTTAATTTTTACCATTTTTGGTAGTGGACCTCATATTCTACTAACTCATTTCAACTCATATTTTATTATAAAACTAATATATTAAAGTAGGACTCATATTCCACTAGAGGTGGCAAAATGGGTAGCGGCTAATGGGTAATTCCCATCTCAACCCGTTACCTGCCGGGTATTGGGTACCCGCTACCCGACGAAACGGGGCGGGATCGGGTAGTGTGTTTTAGAATTTTGCGGGTAGCGGGTATACCCGCTACCCGCGTGGGTATACCCGTTAGTCCCGATAATACCCGTGATTATTAGTATTGGTCATATTCCATCTTTTAATACTCCATCCTTTCCATATTAATAGAGGTGCTTCAAATAGTTAAAGTGGATGAAAAAAAGTAAATAGTTAAATAATAGTAGCCATATACGCACTCATTTTGAAAAATTAAAAATAAATATTTAGAACAGAGAAAAAATAAAATAAGAGAAATAATAATATAGAGAGGAATATTTATATTATTATATTTCCAAAATGAGTGAAGAAAATAAAATGTCTTTATTAAGGCGGAGTAGTGGAAGTACTTTATAGTATAATCTAAGAGTTCTTTTAAAACATTTTCATATTCCAACGAACATACAATTGAAAACTCACCGGAACTAGCTATAGAGTGTCCCCTCACTTTTATTCTCAATCTATTCAACGTTTACCATCGATATTAATAAAGTAAATTAAGGACCATTGATGGTTATTATGGTTTTCAAATTTTTTATTAGGATTTAGGGTCGGGTAAGGGTATCCGCAATGTCGGGTACGAGATACCCGACACGGGTATCGGGTAATCCCGGTATGTCACGGGGCAGGTATTGGGACAACAAATTTTGCTAAATCGGGTACGGGTACCCGACTTGTCGGGTGCGGGTACCCACGGGTAACTCGTTTCGCCACCCCTATATTCCACTAACTTTTTCAACTCACTTTCTACTCATTTCTACTCATATTTTAGTACAAAACTAATAATATCATTTTTCATTACACTTCTTAAAATCTGTGTCCGGTTAAAGTGAGACAATCTTTTTGGAACGGATGAACGGATGAAGTAATTGATTGCAGATGAAAAAGGAAAATTGACTTAAAACGAAAATCAGAAAGGAAATATGGACAGCCAAATGGTCCCAAATCATGTAGTAATACATGAAATTACAATCAAATCGCAAGGCTTCTATAAGATTTTGTGGATATTATGCTCAGGTATAATTATGAAAATGTATGGATGATGATAAATCGGGCGTCAGATCACCCAGATTAATAAAAAAAATGATGCTTTGCGGTTGAACCAAACAATATAGTAAGGTGGTGTTCGGTTGTCATGACTAATAATTATGAGACTATTCATCTAGGATTAAGCTGTGAGATTATTTTAGTTGGAGGGAGGAGGCTATGACTATTATTATGAGATTATCCATCTAGGATTAAGTTGAGAGGGTCAATCTTATGAACCAAACATAATACATATTTAATCATGGGATTTAGTCTTGCCAACCGAACACCCCCTAAATAAGCACTCTATCCTTGTAGTTATTATTGTTATATGTCTTTGTTTAATAATTTCATGAATTTAGGATAACTTGTGCATATGTAAATATTTTTCTTACAATAATTGATTATTGGGATTTAAAGTTTAGAAGAGTTAATAAAAAATGTTTTTGGATTATTTTGAATTTGAGGCATATTAATTTCATCTTTTATCAAAACTATATGAATGCTTGAAATTTTTAAACAAAGAGCATGGATTTTCATACCTACTAGTAATATAAAAGATAAGATTAAAAGTTGTTGGATGGGGACTTGAATCACTTGATCATTCATTTTCTGTTCTTCTAAATTGATCTATCTCCTTTAATTTTATTTTAAATGAATTTGGGTGTTTATGAGAATATGAATTTTTGGTGGGCATATATATAACAATCTTATGAAACAAGTGTGCTAATATAATTAGGCTTCATCATGGCAAAATCCCACTACTATATACTTTCACATCAAGTAATTACATTTCTTGAGCAACTAAAAAAGTTAGGATTAAATAATAGTAACCCATATTTAATTTCCCATCACTATTTCTAATCAGCTATTGAAAAACAATATAGTTTTTAGGATAAAATTTTAAATACATCCACTCAAATTGCCAAAGATATATGGAAATTCTTATGAGTTGCAGTACTCCATATAATAATGTGGTTCGGTCTTCTTTTATTTGAGATTCGGCATTCTTTAAACGATCACAACAAAAATCGCGTGAAGAAGAATAGCTACAAAGCATGTTTTTAAAATGAACTACAAAAATCTGACCAAGGATTTACACAACCAATTTTATGCCCCAAACGATTATAATACCATGCCAATCCCATACATACTTAAAAGTACTGAAAACGATTAGGAAAAAAAACGCACACATGCGACAGAAAACCAAGGCAAAGTATAGAAACATGCTTCAAAAATCACCAAATTGACAGCAATTTCCAAGTTTTTTCATGCACGGTTTTAAGGCATCAATCGAACTCCAAAATGAATGAAATTTTAACAAAGCATACGATCATATATGAATGAAAAGTTGCAAGTTAAAATTAGTTTCTGGGACGATGTATGGGTGAGGGTGGATGATATCAAATCAAAGAGCTAGGCGGTGGTAATTTTTGGAGGGAGGAGGAAAGGGACGAAGCAAATTAAAGGATCATGGCAATATGTGCATTTAAAACACCTTTGAAAATTAAAATAATTACATTAAACCGATTATAAACCATTAATAATGGAATATTAATTTAATTGTCTCTATCCATTCATCTCCATCTTAAGAGGGTAAGACCAGCCCAACCATTAAATTAATTCGGCCCAAACATTAATAAAGACTCAAAAACAAAAGAATTAGCCCAATTCCAAAATGAGGAGACCAACTGCTTCTTCAGACCAAATAGTTTTTTTATTTTTCCTTTCTGAAACTTCAATTGCTTATTCGGGTACCTAAAACGTAAAAAATGAATTTGGATCCTTCGATTACATTCGATTCGACTAAACTTTTGACATTCTATTGAGGATAAATTAAAAATGAAGGAGAGAAAAAAAGCAGGGCATTACATTTTAATTTTGTTATTCTTAATTAAATTTTAATGAATTTCATCTTTAATTAAAATGTGACTTGTATGTAACTACTTTTGTTTAATTATATTTAAAAATAATAAATTGATGTGATATTCATGTATGTACGTACAGTGAAATAGTGTTAGTGAAGACACGTTTTGTGTGTTGTTTCTTAGGGTAAAAAATGGTGTGAATCCAATTTTAGAGGAGACTATGCATTATAGATTCTCGTATCATACAAAAGAAGAATCCTCCACTTTTATTCCTTTTGATTT
Organism: Salvia hispanica; assembly: GCF_029641045.1. Classification (NCBI taxonomy): domain Eukaryota; kingdom Viridiplantae; phylum Streptophyta; class Magnoliopsida; order Lamiales; family Lamiaceae; genus Salvia; species Salvia hispanica. The sequence goes on from NC_142695.1 coordinate 51,620,915, forward strand.
TTACATTGATTTGTCTTACTATACATTCACGATTTTCTTATAAAACTCCTCCAAAAAAATCATTAACTTGTCTTACTATACATTCACGATTTTCTTATAAAACTCCTCCAAAAAAATCATTAACTTGTCTTACTATACATTCACGATTTTCTTATAAAACTCCTCCAAAAAAATCATTAACGTATGTACACTTATATACACAGTATATACACATAACTTCCAAAGACTAATTAAGACCCAATTAAACATAATGTGTATTTAATTAGGGATAGATGAAAGTTTTTAAAAAAAATGTTTTTCATATTGTTCGCTAGGATATAATAGTATCAAAACTAAAATAGACATAACTTCCAAAGACTAATTAAGACCCAATTAAACATAATGTGTATTTAATTAGGGATAGATGAAAGTTTTTAAAAAAAATGTTTTTCATATTGTTCGCTAGGATATAATAGTATCAAAACTAAAATAGACAGCAATAATGGGGTCATTTTAGAAACCTTATCCAATATCATATCCTAAGTTAACCTTATCCAATATCATATCTTAAGTTTGTAATTTTCGAGAAAATCCTTCAAATTCGAAAAGAAAAGGTAGAGATAAATATTTATATTTTAACAAATGTGTTAGTTTGGGATGGGACATCTTAAAAAGCAAAATGTACTCCTATAACTTTGTAGAACAGAGGGAGTATGTATTTGTATTTACTAAAAGATAAACACATTTGTATCCAACCAACAATTTGACAATTTGAATAAAGCAAATTTGAAATTACAAATTGTAGATGGGACAGGATTCTAATCATATTTAGAAAATTAGATTATCTTTCTCCCCATATTTTGTTTTCTATTTCCATGCAGATTACTCTGAAGCCAATAACAACACGGATTATTGAATAAATAATTTTGATCTCGACAATAAATTAAAAAGAAGATAAAATTATAATTTAAAAGTATTAATAAAAATTAAAATTTATGTTTTAATAAAAGGTGAATAGCCAATAAAAAAACACAAAATTTAGTTAAATTCTTGTCTATCTCGTGACTTTCAAAAATAGCCTATTAAATCATAACTAAGGAAAATATATGATACTTCAATACTGAATAATCAATAAGATATCGGGTTTATTACTACTATAATTCTATGAAACAGTTGCAGCTTCCATCATTCATTTTCTCTTCTCCGATATGGAGCTTCGTGTTCTTGTAGCATGTAGGGTAGTTAGGTGTCAGCCTTGGCGGCTGTTGGAACCGACGGCTGAGACGTATTCATAGTCAACGAGCCTGCCCCGTTCTCTTGTGTTGTTGCATGTTGTGTTGTGTGTCTCAAGGCTAATTGTTGAAAATTACAACCTCATCAAATCAAGTTACTAATGTCTCCTTCAAGAAATACCTTTTGGTTATTGATGATTTTGTTTCATTGTTGTGCAAAAAATATGCAAGGATTGGGAAACAAAAGGATATGGATGAAAATTGATTGTCCACGCTAATGACATGGATAAATTCTTTGAATTGTAAAATTACTGTTATCCACCATTTATTAGAATTAAAATAGACCATGGATCAATATATGCGGAAAAGGCATGTAATTTGAGCTGAAATAGTCTCTCAAATAAGTCAAATGGAACGCAATAAGGCGTATTTGAATAGAGAGTTAAAAAACTTCTAAAAATTCAATATTGTTCTCAATAGCAAAATCTGTATAGCAAAAAAAAGGGGTCAGTTGATAACTGCTCAAAAAGTACATGGCTACAAGAGTATTGTCTCGAGCTTAGGCCCCTGAGTCGACCGAAAACGTGGCCTGAACAGAGGCGATTACACACTTTGGTGCATGCCTGAAAAAGAACACCACAGCTCTTGTGGTCCGAACCAAGGAATAAGAATACTTGATCTAGATTCACTGAGTGTAATACTACATTCAGGTATGCTCGGAATCCAAAGAAAATGTCCAGTTCCATGTGAATCGTATCTAAAAATAGGTGGGTTATCGAACTTTAAAATTATCACAATGCGTGTGACAAAATTATAGCTTCCATTTTTCTTACAAAAATCATTTTGAAATTACAATATGTGCATTTAGATTACCTTTGAAAATTAAAATAATTGCATTTAACCGATTATAAACCATTAAATAATGGAGTATTGGTTTAATTGTATCTATCCATTCATCTCCAACTTAAGAGGGTAAGACTCATTAAATAAATTCGGCCCAAACAATTACTCCCTCCGTCCCAGAAAGATTGTCCCAGTTTATTTTTTGCACTCATTTTACAAAAATAATAATAAATAGTTAAAGTAGAGAGAAAGTAAAGTAAAAGGGAGAATAATATAGAGAATATATAGTCTTACCTACATTATTCTTTCTCTTATTTTACTCTCTTTCAACTTTACCTATTTATTATTATTTTTATAAAACGAGTGTAAAAAATGAACTGGGACAATCTTTCTGGGACGGAGGGGGTAATAAACACTCGAAACCAAAAGAATTAGCCCAATTCCAAATGAGGAAACCAACTGCTTCTTCTCTTCCCCCACTCTATACGTCATCCTAGACCAAAGTAGTACTCCCTCCGTCCCGGCTAAGATGACACGTTGCTTAGCCGGCACGGGGTTTTAGAAGTTATTGGTTAAAGTGTTTAATTGGAGAGAGAGAAGGTGAGTGTAAGTATTAAAGTAGAGAGATAAAGAAAGATGGATATTTTAATAGGAGTGAGAAAAAGTGGTTGAGTGTATTAATTGGAGAGAGAAAGTTACCAAAAAAGGAAATGTGTCATCTTAGTTGGGACAAACTAAAAAGGAAAACGTGTCATCTTAGGCGGGACGGAGGGAGTAATACTCTTTCGACTTGCTATTTTGTTTGTATATGTACGGGGTTAATTTTATCTTTATTTATGCTAATGTACATTTACACCATGAAATAATATGCTAAAAGTTTATTCAAAAATGTATACTTGTATAATGCGATGAAATGATTTCGAGGTGTAATGCTTGGAAAAGAAAATATTATATCCTCAAAAGTTAAGAAACATGATGTCTCGTTCAATCCAGAATCACATAATAAAATTTGAATTCACCATCGGTTTTCGATTTTAATATCTTAGTTGATTTATTAGAAAAACAACTTAAACTTTTCTTCTATAACTTTATTTGGCAAGTGATATACATATATAAAAAGGTCCTAAACTCTGTCTGAGTATAAAAATGCATAAACCAAATGTTAACACTATATGATCGACAGGACATGGTTCAAGTTAATCATCATTGATCATGTCACTTAACTTGATGTGAAAATGTTGGAATAACAAAATGCTATAAGATATGCTTAGATTTTCTCCATATATAAAGGAGTCCCGTTACGATTGTATTGATGATAATCGAAAAATATATTCAAATCCCTCGACATGAGCTAGCCAGAAATGTATTGGATTGAATCTGGGCATTAATGTATTACTCCTATGATAGAGCAAAGACTGCAATTGGAAAACTGAGCATTATCCATCTAGTTCTTAACTAGCCAGAAATAGCCCTCCACGCCAAAAATTCTTTGTTGTGATTAAAAAAAAATCATATATTGACGCGCGGAAGGAGCTTTTCATAAATTTAAAATCTATCAACCCCTTTCTGTTACTCTTCTCTCACAACTATAAGCACAATATTTGTTATACGAGCATGAGAGAATAGAGAATAAAAGGCACCTTTTAAGTTGAGTTATTACATTAAGATAACGGCTGCAAAAAACGACCTCATTTGTTAAATATTTTAGTGTAATTGGATTAATTTGAATGATCGGTTATTGTTATAATGATACATCATTTAAGTATGGAGGTGCGGAGTACACGCTTATTTGAATTCGTTATAATATTAGGAGCGAAGCTCCTAGATAGATGAACGGGGGTCCGGGGGCAGCGGGGTCCAAGGGGCGGCAGCCCCTGGCGGGGTCCAAGGGGCAGAGCCCCTGGCTGGGGTCGAGCTTGGAAATTTTTTATTTCCGACAAAGTTACTGTATCGGAAATTCATCCGAAAATATAATTTCCGAAAGTCGAAGGACTAAATTGCAATTTTGGAAACCTTTGAAATTCGGTTATTTTCGGTTTCATCTCCCAACAGTTGCAATGTTTCATTGCACTGTTTCATCTTCTTCTTCTACTGATCATTTTTTGGTTCATTATTATCGAAAAATACAAACATATGATCTTCTAATACTCTGAATTTTATCCGATCAAACATTTTTGGTTGAACCCCGAAATTGATTTGATCTGAAAGTGATAAACACGACTTTCAGATATCCGGTTTTTGTTTCTCTGTTTTATATCTCCCTAACAAAGATCAAATCAATATGTCGAACAAAGAAACGATGAAGGAAGGAGCGAAAGGTTTCGCAAAGTTAGATAAGTTTGCTGGCCAGGGCTTTAGACGCTGGCAAAAGAAGATGCATTTCATGCTGACAAATCTCAAGGTGGTGTACGTTCTGAGTACTCCCATGCCCGAGGCTGTTGATAATGAAACTCTGGAACAGACGAGGAGGCGGATGAAGTGGGAGAACGATGACTACATATGTCGTGGTCACATCTTAAACGGTATGTCTGATTCCCTCTTTGATGTGTATCAAAATGTAGAGTCTGCTAAGGAATTGTGGGATTCTGTCGAAGCCAAGTATATGGCAGAAGATGCCTCTACCAAGAAATTTCTTGTTGGTAACTTTATCAACTATAAAATGGTTGATTCGAGGCCTGTCATGGAACAATACAATGAATTGTTGAGGATATTGGGACAGTTTTCCCAATATGATATGAAAATGGATGAATCTATTTCTGTTTCTAGTATTATCGATAAATTGCCACCTTCTTGGAAGGATTTTAAAAATAATCTGAAACACAAGAAGGAGGAACTGAACTTGGTCGAACTTGGAAGTGATTTCCAAATTGAACAGTCCATACGTGATATGGAAAAGAGTTCTGGTGGTAATACTAAAAATGTGGTCGGTTCTTCTGTGAACATGGTGGAAGAGGGTGAATCCTCAAAGGCTGGTAAAGAGAAACATAAGTTTCAAGGGAAACGGAAGTTTCAAGGTTATAACAGTAAGGATGGGAATAAGAAGCCCAAACTGACTTACTGGAAGTGTGGCAAATCCGGGCACTTCAAGAAGGATTGTAAGTCTGGAAAGGGTGGAGGAAAAGGGAAAAACGAGACTAGTCAAAATGGATCCAAGGATCCGGAAAAGCAATCAGGTTCGTCTTTTATACCTAATGATCATTCGGTTGAGAATTATTATGCATCAATAATCTCTGAAGCATTTTATGTGCAGGATGATGATATCTCATGGTGGATTGATTCGGGTGCAACATGTCATGTATGCAAGGATCGTCAATGGTTCAAGGACTTTAAACCAATTGAAGATGGATCTTCCTTGAAGATGGGCAATGTTGCAACTGAACCAATCAAAGGAATAGGATCTGTTAGCCTAGTATTTACCTCTGGAAATTCGTTATTGTTAGAAAATGTTATGTATGTACCTGGAATTTGTAAAAACTTAGTTTCTGGTATTGTATTGAATAGTTGTGGCTATAAACAAGTATTAGAAAGTGATAAATACATTCTGTCAAGTCATGGTAATTTTATTGGCTTTGGTTATCTTTGTGGCATGTTTAGGTTGAATCTAGATGTCTCTTTTGTGAATAATTCTATTTGCATGACCTCTTCAAGTATTGGTAATCATGTTAGTAAATCAGAATTGTGGCATGCTAGACTTGGACATGTTCATTATAAGAGATTAAAAGATATGTCGAAAATGAGTTTGATACTTGCTTTCGAGTTGAATAATGAAAGGTGTAAAACTTGCATGTTAACTTAAATAACTAGACAACCTTTCAATATGAATGTAAATAAAGAAACTAAGGTATTAGAACTTATACATAGTGACTTGTGTGATTTTCATTCGACTCCATCACTTGGTAATAAAAGTATGTAGTTACTTTTATTGATGATGCTACTAGATTTTGCCATGTCTATCTATGTCATTCAAAAGATGAAGCTCTTGATAAATTTAAAATCTTTAAGGAAAGTGTAGAGCTTTATCATGGTGTGAAGATTAAAACTCTTCGCACTGATAGGGGAGGCGAGTATTATGATCCAGCGTATTTTGAATCGACTGGTATAGTACATCAAACGACTGCTCCATATACACCACAACAAAATGGTGTAGCTGAAAGAAAGAATAGAACGTTGAAAGAAATGATTAATTCAATGTTGTGTTATTCTGGCCTAAGTGAAGGATTTTGGGGTGAGGCTATGTTAACAGCCTGTTATTTGTTGAATAGAGTTCCTAACAAAAGGAACAAGATTACCCCTTATGAACTTTGGCATAAGAAACCTCCAAAATTGAGTTATCTTAGAGTTTGGGGTTGTCGAGCAGTGGTAAGACTAACTGACCCTAAAATGAAAACCATAGGTCAAAGAGGCATAGATTGTGTATTTCTGGGGTATTCAGAAAATTCTGTTTGTTATAGGTTCTATGTCTTAGAACCTAATGACTATGTATCCGTTGCACTCTATTATTGAGTCAAGGGATGCTGATTTTGGCAATGAGGATAGATTCACGTCTATATCTAAACCTGGAGGCATGATTGCAAGGTCTAGTAACTCTGATGATGTTACTGGAAAGGTGATAGATACACCTCCTGAGGCTAGGAGAAGTAGTAGAGCAAGAAAAGCTAAGTCCTTTGGAAATGATTTCCAATTGTACTTACTTGAAGGATCAAGAAATGAAATTAATTTTCAATATCAGTATTGCTTTACTATTGGTGATGATCCAAGGACTTACAAAGAAGCTATGGCTTCAAGAGATTCCGCTTTTTGGAAAGAGGCAATCCAAGAGGAGATGGATTCTATAATCCAAAATGGTACTTGGATACTGACTGATTTACCACCTGGTTGTGAAGCTTTAAATAGCAAATGGATCTTCAAAACGAAGATGAAGGTGGATGGAAGCATAGACAAATATAAAGCCAGATTGGTTATCCAAGGCTTTAGGCAAAGGGAAGGAATTGATTATTTTGACACCTATGCTCCTGTTGCTAGGATTTCCACAATTAGATTATTGTTAGCACTTGCTGCTATACATAATCTTGTAATTCACCAAATGGATGCCAAAACTGACTTCTTGAATGGTGAATTAAATGAAGAGATTTATATCAAACAACCAGAAGGCTTTGTCATGCCTGGTAATGAACATAAGGTTTGTAAATTGGTAAAATCTCTTTATGGACTAAAGCAAGCCCCCAAACAATGGCATCAGAAGTTTGATGACGTAGTATTGTCTAATGGTTTTGTATTAAACCAAGCAGACAAGTGTGTATATAGCAAATTTGAAGCTATCGGTAAAGGGGTTATCATTTGCCTATATGTGGATGACATGTTGATCTTCGGTACTGACCAAGATCAAGTTGATAAAACAAAGGCATTTTTGTCATCTAAGTTTGAGATGAAAGACATGGGGAAGGCTAATGTGATTCTTGGAATTAAGATCACACATGGAGAACAAGGAATTTTCATTTCTCAATCACATTATATTGAGAAGATTTTGGAAAAATTTAACTTCAAAGATTGTTCTCCAGTTAAGACTTCTTTTGATCCTAGTGCAAAGCTCGTACCTAATAAAGAAGTTGCTGCGAATCAGCTTGAATATTCAAAGGCTATTGGATCACTAATGTATGCTATGATTAGTACCAGACCCGATATAGCCTTTGCAGTTGGAAAGTTGAGTCGATATACTCATAATCCAAGTTTAATCCATTGGCAAGCCATGAATCAAGTATTTAAGTACTTAAAAGGAACAATGGATTATAGGTTGTCTTATTCTGGATTTCCTTCTGTTCTTGAAGGTTATTCGGATGCAAGTTGGATCACCAATATGGAAGATCATTCTTCCACAAGTGGTTGGGTATTCCGTCTTGGAGGTGGTGCTATATGTTGGGCATCAAAGAAACAAACTTGTATAACAAATTCAACAATGGAATCGGAGTTTGTGGCATTAGCAGCAGCTGGTAAAGAGGCTGAATGGCTAAGAAATTTGATATATGAGATTCCATTGTGGCCTAAACCGATATCACCTATATCTATCAGATGTGATAGTGCTGCTACCTTGGCTAAGGCATATAGTCAAGTGTATAATGGAAAGTCAAGACACTTAGGTGTTAGACATAGCATGATTCGTGAACTTATTTTGGATGGTGTGATATCTGTGGAGTTTGTAAGAACTCATGACAACTTAGCCGATCATTTAACCAAAGGGTTAAGTAGAGATCTTGGGTACAAATCGGCTATAGGGATGGGATTAAAGTCCACTACAAATCTCTGATATTAAGATACCCAATTCCCATTTAGTATGACACTAGATGCAGAATTCAATGTGGAAAACTTAATGTTGGAGATTGGAACACATTTGAAAATCGTCCCAAGGTATGTGTTCGGACCTACAAGTTAAGGAGGTTGAATATATAGATTCTTAATAGTTCTTTTGAAAAATTGCAAATGTAGGTGCAAGAATAAAGGAGTTACCTATATAAGCATGAAGTTTAGCCGCTTCAAGAAGCTGAGACTTGGTTTCGATATGTTTATGAAGGATAAGGACATAGGCTAGTAAAATATAGTGTCAAGATAGAACTATTCATATGTAAACTTTTGTGTACATTATCTTCGTGTATTCAATGTGAGTTCCCAGGGTTCAATCCTTAGAGACACCCGGGGTATTCGAATATTTGGAATGTGTAATGTACTAATATGGAATTCAATCGTTACGATATTTCATTTATGCAAAAGTTTGAATGTTTGAGATGACTTGTTTTAGTTAATCAAGGATTGCACTAAAATAGGGGAGGATTGTTAGATATTTTAGTGTAATTGGATTAACTTGAATGATCGGTTATTGTTATAATGATACATCATTTAAGTATGGAGGTGCGGAGTGCACGCTTATTTGAATTCGTTATAATATTAGGAGCGAAACTCCTAGATAGATGAACGGGGGTCCGGGGGCAGCGGGGTCCAAGGGGCAGAGCCCCTGGCTGGGGTCGAGCTTGGAAATTTTTTATTTCCGACAAAGTTACTGTATCGGAAATTCATCCGAAAATATAATTTTCGAAAGTCGAAGGACTAAATTGCAATTTTGAAAACCTTTGAAATTCGGTTATTTTCGGTTTCATCTCCCAACAGTTGCAATGTTTCATTGCACTGTTTCATCTTCTTCTTCTACTGATCATTTTCTGGTTCATTATTATCGAAAAATACAAACATATGATCTTCTAATACTCTGAATTTTATCCAATCAAACATTTTTTGTTGAACCCCGAAATTGATTTGATCTGAAAGTGATAAACACGACTTTCAGATATCCGGTTTTTGTTTCTCTGTTTTATATCTCCCTAACACAGATCAAATCAATATGTCGAACAAAGAAACGATGAAGGAAGGAGCGAAAGGTTTCGCAAAGTTAGATAAGTTTGCTGGCCAGGGCTTTAGACGCTGGCAAAAGAAGACACATATTTGCAAAACTCGTACCGGAATCGGAGGTCGCGGCCACTGCTACTCTCACCGGACCGTTTATTGTGCAAAGAACGCTCCATAACTTGTTCACAGTAGTTGCAGCCGTCGTCGGAAGAGAGAAAATGAAGAAAAGAGAATGAGAATGAAGAGAAGAGAATGAGAATGAAGAGAACGAAGCAGAGTTCGTCGTTCTTTTTTATGTGTTTTACACAATTATATTTTTATTATTCTGAAATAATTAAAGATATTAATTAAAATTGTTAATTTTGGTCAAAACATGATTAATAACGTTGACAGTCTATTTTTTAACGGTGAGGACCGATTCGGGTCGGAATTTATTTGTGAGGGATCAAATAATCAAAAAGTTAATGTTAAGGACCAAATTAATAAAACGGCAATATGTTAGGGACCAAATGTGACCTTTACTCATATATTTACTGGGCAAAATGAAAAAGAGAGTTGTTAATCTTAAAAGAGGAAAACACGTGACTTGCAGTTCATTTTTAAGAGATACACGAGAGCACCCCGTGTCTTTAAACAATAAAGCTATGCAACCAAATTTTGTACAACCAAATTTTGGTTTATTTGAAAAAAAATATAATTTATTTATACATTTAATTAAAAAGTATAGACATACATATAGTATAGGGAACGTTCATAATATTATGGTATTTGTGTATAATTTTTTAAATTTTTTTTAATCATAAAATATAATTAATGCATATTTTAATTCAAATTTGAAAATAATAGAGAAATAATTCAAATATAAAAATAAAAAATTGAAAATGAGGCCAAAAGCTAATAAAGTGTTTTTAATTTGTTAACCAACTATATTTAGTATTTTAATATTTAATTAACACATCAAAATTACTAATATGATCTTGTTTTGGTTGTACAAAATTTAATTGGTTATCATTACTCGTCTTTAAAAGATATAGAAAACTTGTCATTAGAAAAACAATACTATCACTATGTTGCCCAATCAAGATGAGCCAAATCTATATAAATTCGTACCTAATTTTCATTTTATTGTTTGTGGCCTTGAATACTCACTTAACAATGTAATCAATTCATAGATGGACAATAAAACATAATTATTTAAAGGTTTTAAATGCTCCCACTGTTCTATATTAGTTTTGGAGCATATCTATTTAGAATATACCATTAAAGTTGAGTTAGCAAAATACAACATGATATTTATTTTCTTGCTTATTTTTATCTCTCTTATTTTATTTTTTTTTGTTTTAATTTTATTTTTAATTTCATTTCATTTAACTTTTTAAATATGTATTACTTAATTTTCGTATCCAAAAGAAATATTTAAATATTAATGGAATAGGAGAGTACTATTTCTAAAGTAACGTGCAAACTATATTTTGAACAATGAATTAGAATATTATTGCGAAAAAAATCAGTCTCTCTAGATGTACACTTGGTACGAAAGAGGTGGAAAGGGGGAGTGAGTGGATTGAGACCGAGCTAGGAGTATACGATTAGTTGCGCTGCCCCACCCATGCTCGAGATTAATGTATTTTTATATAGAGAAATATTTTGGAGACATAATGGCAATGCCATAATGGGGTTGAAATGGTAATTGTACATTATATTTTAGTTTCAATTAAATTTTTATTTTATGTATGTACTTTATTACCCTTGCATTAATGTATTAATTAAAGACACCTATTTATGGACATAGATTAACTTATGCATATTTTATTACGCATTTAATGATATACCTGTGTCATATAATCTTTTTAAAATATGATTAGATATTTTTTTATCTCTTCTCCTAATATTAACTCATATACATTTAATTAACATTCTAAAGCTATATATTCTTTATATTCTTAATTAATTCATTGATATATCATATATGGTACATTAAAATAATCTAAAATGATAAAAGTGGATTCATCCAATTATTTTTTTACTAAACAATAATTTATTGAATTTTAATTTTTGAAATTTTACACTCAAATATCAATAAAAAAAATAATCATATATTTCTTTACTTATCTATTTTATATTTAAAAGCTATATAATATATTTTCATTTATAAAAATATTAGAGTTATAAGCTCAATTAATATAAAAAGGAAAATATTAACACAAAAATAAAAAAGATAATGTAAAAGAAAGCTTCATCATAATGACTAGTATAAAATTTAAATCTGAATAAGAAAATTATTTAATTATTTAAATTTTACCATATATTAAATAAATAATTTCATTGCTATTGCATTGATAAAATATTTTAGAATATTTAACAAAAAGAACAAACTATGAAAGAATAGCACAAGAACAAAGAAAAAACTTAAAATTACACTATAAATTTAATAATAAATGCTATTTATTCGAGAAAAGTATACTCTTTCTATTTAAGTTATCAAATTATTTTACAATTATATATAATGATTTCGTTATGTAGTGTGTTAATTAACACTATGATAATTAATTCACTAAATTACTAAGTATTTTTTTTAAAATAATAGTATTAAATTGACATGACGAACGAAATATATTCCTTTGAAATTTTTGGAAATATGTTACTTTAATGCATGATTCATGTTTATCTCCAACTAATATATGCATTTAGATAAAGATATTTAATGTTAGGATAAATTAGTCACAATATAGATTATATTTATGGAAAAAAAAATATAAGGGCATTATGGCATGGAGACATTATGTTTCTAAATCACTACTTTTTTATATAATAGTACAATATAAAATTGTAAATAATGTTAATGAATATGAACAAATATACAGGAATTAATCATATAAATTCAAGTGCTGAAATATAAATAACAGCATTGGAACTAATCAAATACTACAACTAAATAAGGAATTAGAAGTTAGAGACGATTATATAAGTTGAGTTAGATCGCTTCTTAACCGAATGAAATTCATCAACCACTTTTCTAGTTGAATATCAAGAATTCATCCAATGAATAGTAATGTACCGATTGCAGAGAAATCACATGAGTGATATACATTTATAAGGTAAATTCGTATTAAAAAAAAACTTTGAGAACTAATTCTATTGTGTATCCTGCACCAATCTGACAATGCCTATTCCAGAATAACATTTGACAATTTTTTACTAATTTTAGCTAAAAGTATTCAGGGAATTGACAAGAAGGAATAGAAATGCAAACATTTATGGAGAATTAGATACAGGTAAGAAAGGATAGAAGTGGTGAATGTGATTAGTTTACCCAACAAATTACTTTTAATCTAAAAGACAATATTTTGGTGAACATCATTGTTTTATCAGACAAATTACTTGAAAAAACGTCATTTATAATTGCAATAGTTTTTGAAAAATTACAACTCATATAAAGGCAAAGCTATGGTCAGATGGCACAAACTTCGGCCTATTTAATTTGAGGAAGACTTTTTGCTAACTGATTTGTGTTAAGTCGTTAACATTATTACTATTATACAAATGAATTAGGAAACTCAATAATATACAAGTACAGCTCCAGAAATAAATCCAGAGGTCAACTAATATTTGAATTAATTAGTAGGCCTAAAGAAATAAAAGAATGGAGCCCAAAGTATTTAACTCTCAATTTATAATAGGAGGCCCAAGAGAGTAGCCTAAGAGCACTCCCAATGGGGGTGGCGAAAATCCGGCGAAAAATCGCCGGATATCGCCGACTTATCGCCGGCCATTGGGAGGATTTCGGCGAAAATCCTACCGATTTTACGCCAAGCGGCGTTTTTTCGCCGGATTATCGCCGAGCGATCGCCGGCCACTGTGGGCGACGCTTGGCGATAAATCGGCGATATTTAATTTTTTTTTTTTTTTTCGGCCCAACGGCTATTTTTACATCCCACCCCTATAAATATTTCCTCCACTTCCTCCATTCATCACCCACAATCTTCATTCTCTCCATTTTCAATCTCTTCTCCCCATCTTCAATCTTCATCAATCTTCCAAAAATTATGAGCTTTTGGAAGAAAAATTCCCGCTCGGGTAAGGGTAAGGGTAAGGGGAAAGAGTCGAGTTCACAAATTCCCAACACGGATGAAGCAAACGAGCAGTGGATGCACTCGTTTTTTTTTTTCTCGTTGTATTATATTTTCCAATGATTAATACAACGATGAATTGTTCATTATTAGTCTATTTATTAAATACATTTGTAGGGAAACTTAAATAATATAAAAAATAATGATGTAAAAATGAAATGTTGAGTTAGGGAGAAATAAGGGAGAAACCAATGTAGCAGTTGGCTAAAAACTGGGGATAAAATGTGATACTGATGTGGCGCTGATGTGGCAGGAGTTAGGGAGAAATAAGGGAGTGCCATTGGGAGTGCTCTAATTTAAATTAATTCACTCCCAAAATAAAAGGAATCGGTAAACTCCCTGTTTTCGTTCTTCCTCATGCTACTCCACAATTCAATAGTTGAAAAATTCCCAAATTGAGAAGTCCTTAACCCGTCGCCGACTCCGACCACCTCCCTCTCTCTGCGTCCACTCGCCGATCGTTCCCTCTCCTTCAACAAAATTAGTTTCCCGAAAACAGAAAAACCCCAATTTTGAAGAAACCCTCATCAATTTCATCGCCGTCGCATCAGTTATACCCTCAAGCATACTTGTAAAGTGGGGCGTTTTTTCACAATCAAACGAATATTTAATGTTTGGTGTATTGACGGCCAATTTGCTTATTCTGCATTTGGATAGCTCGTCTGGACTGAATTATCAGTTTCAATTGTATGGATTTATCCCTAGCTAGTTTTTCTTGAAACTGTTTATCAATTGCTTAAGTTGTGATCCATTGGTCAAATTTAATCTAGTCAAATTGTTAAATAACTTATCATTTGTAGGAGATAATGCATAGCTTGGCTGCAGATTGTTTCAATGTTTCTAGTATTACAGAATTAAAAGGTATGTCGTTACCTGCTTGTTAAAATGACCCTGAATAGAGCATAGAATAAAACCAGCTCTAAATTTATGACAATTTTTTTTTATATTCTATTAATTTAATGTAGTATTGAGTTAATCAGTTTATAAGTGAATACATGGTTTTCCGTGACTTTGCTAAGGTAGAATGACTTGAAAAGTTGAAATGGTGGCTGCCACCCAATGTCACATCTTATTCAGCTGACAAATCGTTGGAAATCTTTTCTAGTTGTGTAGTAGTGACTAAATCTTGATCTTTTTCTGTCTAGTGCTTAATACAAACCATGCCTCGCTAACACTGTTGTTACATGTAGAACCTCATAATACAGACATGAATTTGTATGAAGTAAATAGCTGTGTGGAGACCTTGTATCCTGCTTGCTGCCACTGGAAGTGTTGCTGCAATAAAATTTGTTAATCTTTGCCATTGCTTCTCCGAGTGGGCAGAAATGCATCGCTCCATTCATACACAGGGTAGCTCTTTCCAAGGATGTGGAGTAATACTTTATGCCGATGAGGATGAATGGTCGAGTTATTAAAATATACTCCATAACTCCATTCATAGAGAGGGTAGCTCTTTCCAAGGAGTATAAGGTACTAATGTGCTTTACATTGAGTTGCGTATATAATGGTCATCACACCTTTGTATGCTAATACACACTTGCCATGGTAAAAGTAAGCTGCGATGATGGCTGTTCGTATTTGGCTTTTAAGGAATCTTGGTCATGCTATATATCTGGTGCATTTTTCACTGATAAATCGCAGGCTGCTTCCATGTTCAATGATCATTTGGACAAATGATATACTACATTTTATTGCATAGACTTTGTTGATAAAAGTAAAGTGACTTTAGTTCTAGTTGACCTTAGGTTTGGGTTGTATTTGCAACTTTTTCAAAATTTCTAAGTTTTTCTAAATCTTTTTTTAAAGGTCGAACCGATTTTGCTTTTCAGCTCAAAGGTCTTCTTATAGTACTATAACAATTGTTTTGGAAGCTAACAAAGTGTGATTTGACTAAAATTTGTTAAACTTTTGTTTCTGTATGTCTTAAATAGATTGCTGGAGGTTTAGGTGATGAACGATCTGTTACCTGAAGTGCTGTTTGTCAAAACCGTGATCTTCCATTAGGAACTTTAGTGTTTGCCATTCGAAATTGTGTGTTGTTAGAGTGTTTTCTACTTGCAAAAGTGGACGAGTATCACGAGCTTTAGATTTTTATTCCCTAGCAAGTTCATATATGAGATGCATATTATGAGTTATTGTGATGCAGTTTGCGTAAAATTGCTCATTTGAAGATCATTGTCGAGATTGGCGAGCTTTGCAAAAGGCTTCCGTGACCTCGTTTTCGAGTTCCATGGCCTTGTTAGAGGATCCAAGAATGTGAAGATGGAGAAGAGGAAGAATGATACACTTGCTATCAACTTAGTATTCCATCTCACTTCACTCAAAACTCTCCCCGATATCTCAGAAACTCTAAGCTTAGTCTACTCTCTTAAGCCCTCGATTGTCGTTCCAGTCGAGCAAGAAGGCACATGCAGCAGCAACAAGTTTTTGCACAGACTCATGGAGTCTTTGCATCAAATTTGCAGCAATTTTTGATTCATTGGAAGACTGCCTTCCATTAGGGAGTGATGAGAGGCTGAGCATTGAGAGGGATCATCTAGGGAGGGAGATTAGGAGACATGGTGTTGGAGAATGGAGAGAAGGGGCTTTGTGGGAGTTGAGCAGAGCTGTGATGCAGGCAAAGTTGCTAGCTGCTGAAAATCAGAGGCCGTTGTTGCTCTATGAAGTTTGATGAAGAGAATGGTGGTTTAAGAGCTTTTGAGAGAGAATATAATGGCAAGATTGAATTCTGATCACAGCATATTTTTGGTGTTCCGGTGTATGAAATGCTATTTACTTTCATGTAAATTTATATCGATTGGTTCATTTTATCAGTACATATTTTGTTTACTTTTCATGATTAATAAGATAGATGACTGAACATTTTTGGTCTCCCCAATTTACTTATTGCTTGTGTTTCATATTTGAAAGAGAGTTTTTGAAGGAAGATCACAACTTACTTGTTTAAGACAACGGAACAACTGCTGCGTCCAATGATTTAAGTCCTGCAAGCATTTCATAAGATTGATAGTATTTGAAAGACTAGACGACGGCCAAACAAGCTCTAAATTTGAACAAGAGGTCACAAGGCAGGTGTGGCATGTGTATCAAATTCCGATATAAGTATTAAAAGCTAAATTACTTGAACGAGAAATTAAAATGATTAGGTAACATTCTTGCATCAAGACCTAATTAGCCTTCACTAAGATACAAGTTTGAGAACGATAATTACCTACTTTGGTAAGAACCACAAATACAGCTGATGCTCGAATGAGCATATTAGGAAGGCGAGTGCGAGTTACATGTCTGCATCGTGCAAGCAAACATAGTTTAGTTAGTAATATATTGAATAATGAATATTCAACCTATGAAATGTAATGTTACGGCCAATCATTATAAATGTGCATAAACGTTAATTGTCATGTGACAGCACGGAGAGAGAGGGTGGCGGTGATCTTTATTTTGAAGATGTGGTAAATTGTCATGGTGTATTTGATTGTGAATGAAGTTTCTGAAACTAAATTCGTATGTATTTTTATTGGTATGAAGTGTTTGAGTAATCAGTTGGACACGATTATTTCTCGTCACATTAAACATGCTTCACATTGGATTCACTTGCCATAATTTTACTAACTTATACTATCAACCTCCTAAACACTCTCTCCAACAAAAATCCCAAAATCAATACCATGTACGTAAGCACTAAGCACTCATCATAATGCTAATTAAATCTAAACTCAGTAGCCAGTATCCAATCAAAATCGGACTTCAAAACAAAATCATTTTCCACACGAAAGTCTGTTGCATACACAATTTGATTTTGCAACAGAGACGTAGGAGAGGATCGAAGCAGAGAATAATTGCCATGTACATTCGGGCTGACGTGGAGGGAGAGTATAAGACGGGACCACATGCTCATTCAATGTGCCGCGGGGCTGGGATCTGAGATCCATAGCTTGTTATCAATCATTCATTTCCGTTTAATTAGCAATTACTATTAATCTTACACATTTACTTTTGAATTTAGCTTGCTGTTTTGTTAAATTGTGGAATGCTAGCTCTCTGTTGTGGTGTTGATATTGTTGATTTGGTGTTGTGGAGTGTGGGTTGTGGACAGTAGCGGATCTAATTCAACACAAAGGGGTACAATTACAACCAATCTATATTGTTCATTATCTATGTAATGATGGATTTATTTAAAACTTGGTAGTTTACTTGATTTTTATTCATTAAGCAGAAAATCATTTTGATAAATACTGAAAGCAGCATATATTGGAAATGCATCTACAATTTACTGGCTTCACGAAGTACAGACTCGAATTTTTGTTTCAAATTTCCACGTTTCTTTCTTTCCATGGTCCCTAGTTATAAATCATTAATTTATCTCCTTTCCTCTTTCTTGGAAAATTTGTATTAATTGTGACATTCCAAACACTTAAACTTAGTTCACACTTTGTTTAAAACGGATGTTACAAAAATATATTTAGGAAACGAGGATGTCGTCCAGCTATACGAGAGTTAACACTTTCGTAATTTTTTAAATTATTTATTTTTTGTTTGAAGTCAAAATAATACATGGTATTTACAAAAATATGTCCATTCGGCGTAGGTGTGCGGTAATTATGCTACTCGCAACATTTTCACCTTTTTCAGTGGTATGGAGTAACATACAAAAGAAAGTTACATAACTATACAGGAGTAATTAATTTGTTTTTCGACTAGTTTTAATTTGGTGAAAGTAGAAAACTTATAAATGAACATCTAATATAAAAGAGATCAAAGTGGGGATGGACGTTGAACCGACCTAACAAACGGTAAATTGACGAGAAAAAAATTATATACTATATAGATTTTTTTTCAATATCTATACAATTTACCCCTTTACGCCACAGACTAGATTTACCTGTCTTCATCATTCCAATATTATAAATGGCATTTAGATGGGCAGGCAGACATGCGATTCTATCCCGTAAAATTGGCTTTACGAAAAAAAGATACTCCTATAAAACATACTCCCTCCGTCCCAAGGAAGATGACCCCTTTCTTGGACGGCACGAGATTTTATACAACTTTATTTTGTGTGTTAAATGGAGAGAGTAAAGTAAGAGAGAGAGGATAAAGTAGAGATAAAGGAGTTTCCATTTTAAGTAATGGGTCATTTTGATTGGGACAAATCAAAAAGGAAAGTGGTCATCTTTAATGGAACGGAGGGAGTAGTACTTATTCAACAAAAACTAAATCATTTGAAAAAAATCTCAATAATTATTTTTGCATTAGATAATTATATGCAGCACTACATAATATTTGTTTCCATGTAGACTGAAAGTGTTGGACAAAATAATAAAGCCCGTTATCCGTTGTAGGCGGAACTACAACTTGACACTTTCTAGTCGTAATTTTTTCCTTTTATACAAAATGTCAAAATAATGAGTGCAGATAGGATACATTGACTTAATTTTGTATAAATTTATGTGCAACTACTCTAATTAAATGATAGAAATATGAACTATGCTACGTGGATAAGTAATTCACTAAAATAAACATTTAAGATTGTACGTCCAATATTATACAATCATATATTCATATTTATGTATAGCCTAACAAAGTGCGGGATGAATAATGATGCTCATCATTTTCAGATTAGTAAAGAAGTCTAATTTATTTTATACTCCTTCGTAAGAGATGAGAGCTTCCGCAGCGGTGAGAAGGACGGTGCTCGTCCGTCCGCCGCTGGAGCTCGTCCGTCCATGCCAGTGGCACAGCGCTGCTCTTAGCTAAGAGCACGTCCGTGCCGCTGAGCAGCCCTACGTGGCACGCTCTGATTGGCCAATGGCATAGCCGTTGGCAAATTCGTTTTTTCATTTTTTATTTTTTTTAAAAATTCGAAATTTATTTAAAAAAATATTTTTGAATAAAAAAAAAAATTTCCCACTTCCCAAAAAATTATATCCGTTTTCTACCCACTTTTAATTTATTTTTCAATTGTTTTTCCCCAAAATTCACATTTTCATCTATAAATACCCCCACTTCAACACAAAAAAAATCACATTCTCATCTATTCTATCATCATTCATCTACGTTCTCTCCTCTTTTTTCCTCATACTCTCTCATCTAAATTCCCACCACACTACACAATGTCCGGCTCCGGCAATCGCGGTTGGAACCACGATTGGTTCGACTCCGAGGCCGGATATAGTCCGGAAACCCAATTTACGGCCCCTCCTCAAACCCAAGGTTCGCAAGCTCCGGGTGGCTACCGTCCTTACCCGGTGCACGACCTAAACGCCCCCGGGTTCGGGTGGGCACCCGAACCCGGATCGGGAGGGAGCAGCAGCTCTACTCCTACTCCTACTTCTGTTCCTACTCCTACTCCTCCTGTTCGTGGCACCTGCACCCCATACACTCCGGGTGAGATGATGAGAATGTTCAAAGCATACTTGGCAGTCTCCGAAGATCCGGACGTCGGCACGAACCAAACCGGGGATACGTATTGGTGGCGCATCATTCGCCTCTACAATGAAACCCGGCTGGCGGGAACCATCTATCGCAATGATAGTATGGTTTGCAATTGCGTCTACAGATGCAACGAGGCAATCGGGAAGTTCCAGGGGATTTACCTCCAGGAAGAGCGGTCGGCAGGGAGCGGCACGAACGAGCTCGACATCATCACTGCCGCCTTGGCGGCATACCAACGGGAGGAGTTCAAACCGTTCAAGTACCTCGATTGTTGGCAGGAGGGGCGCCTACATCCGAAGTATAGGGGCGGCATAGTAGCATCCTCCTCCAGCAAACGGTCCAGGTCGGTAGCCCTATCCGACGACGCCTCCGATGATGTGGCTACCCAGCTTGCCGGAGCTAACTTGGGTAGCCCCGATGCTGGCCCGAGCAGTTCCCGCCCGCAAGGAAGGAAGAAGGCGGCGGCCAACCGCCCCCACCGCCCCCGCTCCCTTTGTGCCTCCTTCACCCCCGAACAACACGTTGTGGGCCATCTTGAGTCAACTCTATATGAACGATACGTCTCAGATGACTCCGGATCAACTTGCAACACATGAGCAAATGATCCGGGGTCTCAAGAGGCAATTGGGGTTAGAGGATTAGTCTTCCACATGTGTAAAATTTTTAATTTGTAGGATTTTAATTATGTATTTTTTTTATTTTCTAGGATTTTAATTATGTATTTTTATTTTTTAGTATTTTAATTATGTAATTTTTATTTTTTAGGATTTTAATTATGTATTTTTTCTTTTTTAATGTATTTTTATAATGTAGAAATGTTTTTAATAATTGGAGTATTTAAATTGAATAATAGAATGGTGGGACCCTTGAGCTTGTCCTTAGCTAAGAGCACGGATGTGGGTGTTGTGCTCTTAGCTAAGGACAAGGAGTAAAAGTGGGTCCGGGCCCACCTCCATGCTCTTAGCTAAGAGCACGGATGGGGATGCTCTTAGTGGTGAATAATACTTCGCCCCCTAAAGTTGTGTCGACACCCACAAAACAAAAAGCTCTAGTTTTTACATTCAACTATATTTATTTAATTTATCTCTATGCATTTCCAGTATACTTTACCAAGTTGACTGATTTCATGCAACTATGCAAGTAAATTCTGATGGAAAGAAGGAAATTTCTGATTAATAGTAGTAGTACTACTATTATATTGTAATTGTACTACCTAGCTTAACTTCTATTGACATTATCTAATCATTTTAATCATGCTTGATTTTTTTAACTCTCTAGTCAAATTTTCGAACTGTTATTAACATGGTCAAAATAAGAGTAATATGCAGGATTCAAACTTGTAGTCGTAATTTTTTAAAATAGTTGAGTTTCGCGAGAACCTAATCTTCAAGCAACTTGCATATATATAACATAACGTTCACCGCTGTTATGTTGTTGCAATTTCTAGCACATAAGAGTGAGTATAAGTGTGGAATGTACAAGTATAAATGGCCGCTCGGCTTCTCTGAGCACCAAGGGTACTCACTACTCAGCGCATGCATTGACCATTTTATCCAAGCACGAAAAAGTGCTCGGAAAATTTGAGTGTTGTGCGCGTTGCTTTACTCAGCATATAGTGACAAAACGTTTACCAAACAACTTTCACAACATAAAAAAACAAGGTTTGCCGACACCAAAGTGCTCGGTATAAGGTCAAAAAATGCTCGGAAATCATATACCGAGCACTTTCCGAGCATCGAGAGTGCTCGGTATTTGCTTCGTCGGCATTTTTATGCGAGCATCTTAGTGTGCTCGCTCATCCGAGCACCATCTTGTGCTCGTAAATTTCCGAGCACATATCGGTGCTCTGAATTTTCCGACCACTTTAAGGCAATGGAATAGTTCCGAGCACTTTGGGGCAATGGAATAATTCCGAGTACACCTTGGTGCTCGGCATTCTGGCTTTTATAAATATTATATTCTATATTTTTCGTTGAATTATTAATAAATTATACTCCCTTCGTCCCGGCTAAGATGACATATTGCTTAGCCGGCACGAGAATTTAGGAGTTATTGGTTAAAGTGTTTAATTGGAGAGAGAGAAGGTGGGTGTAAGTATTAAAGTAGAGAGATAAAGAAAGATGAATATTTTAATAGGAGTGGGAAAAAGTGGTTGAGTGTATTAATTGGAGAGAGAAAGTTACCAAAAAAGGAAATGTGTCATCTTAGTAGGGGACAAACTAAAAAGGAAAACGTGTCATCTTAAGCGGGACGGAGGGAGTATTTCAATTTATTGTATTTTCCTAAATTAGGAGTATTAAGTAAATAAATAAAGTAAACCAATTGGAAATGACATTATATTGAATTAATTTAAATTGTTTTACGGTGCATTTGAATTTGAAATGCGAAAAGTTTATAAATTTGAATACAGAGCATGATATTGGGGACATGGACGAGCACTAAGCCCAGGTCAAGACCTAGAATCCAAGCCAGCGAAACCTTGCTATGCATCTCGAACGGTGGCGCTTCAACGTCCCATAGTGCCAGCCATACACTTACATGGTGAAGAGGAAGGCATCAGCTATCAGGAACCGGGCCCAACCACCTTGATCGACCTTGAAAAGCACAGCCGAAAAATGCATGCATTTCACCATGAGCGCAACAATCAACAGGAGGAAGATCCACTGACAGGGGTGTGACAAGCATATGATCACGATGACTGTGGTACCTGTTGGTACCATAGGTCGCAGAGACGATGAAATCAGATGGAATATATCATTATTATCAATATTTTCTAAAACAAGAATCAACAAAAATTATATTGGAAAAAGAAAAAATCAAGCAAAAGCAATATATACGAGTCGAGCATGAATACGCACCGTAACCATTGCCAATTTGGCTCTTGTTTCTGAATCCAGCAATAACAGCAATGCAAAGAACCGTGAGGATCCAATTCAAGTTGAGGATATACGTTTGGCAGAGGTTACCAATTTGGCTCTTGTTTCTGAATCCAGCAGTAACAGCAATGCAAGAACCGTGAGGATCCAATTCATGTTGAGGATATACGTTTGGCAGAGAAACGTCTTTGATGTACGTACAACCTTGACTCTGAGAAAACAGCAAAAAATGTGGCCTGGCTAAGTCAGTAACTGACGACTTCTGATCCATTCTACACAAGGAAGATGAACAAAGAATTAACTGCTCACCTTGGCCTCCAAGAGCGCCAACCTTGAGATATCAAATATACAAAAGCCCATCTACGGCTGGTCCAATATTGGATGATGAGATTATGCCACGGGCCACAGCAGTTGGGCCACCTGTACAATGCAGGAATAGAGGTCAAGCTGTCACAATCTGTCATGCTGGTATTTGTGAAGAAAGAAGTAATTATGCAGCTCAACCGCTAAATGTAAATTTTATAAAATGCAGATTTCAAAGGACATAATATAACCGTGGCTCTTTAACAGCAGTAGAGGTCGCTCCTCCAGTGTAGCTTGGTATAGAGGGTTGGTTAGGGGGTAAAAGTATGCATACGCGCTTTGACCGGGGACTTCAGTCGGGAACTCTATCAGCTCTGGTGTGCTAATGTATGATTGAATGGGTGGACTTATATAAGAGGACGACCAAATAATCTTAAGATCAACTGCTTTAGACTTCTGATCATCCAATATCACCTGGGAAGACATGATGAGAATTTTTGCATATGAGCCCATTGATGATGATGATGGTTCTAGTGAAAATGAAACACGAAAACAGAACAAAATTGCAAAAATATTGAAGTTTCATTTTCAAGAGTTACAACAATCCATACATCAAGCCATCATGTCTGTTTATATTGGAAAATAATTGGAACCTGCACCTTAGCTATTGATAGAGGATGACTATCAGAAGCCCCTTCAACATACAGGCAGTCAAGTCTAGATTGTTGCATATAAATGAGAATAAATTTGAACAATTGCATATGTATATAAACAACTAATTTTATCTTTGAAAAAAGGACTAAATAAAATAGAATAAAAGGACTGTTACTTACTATATTATTTATATCAGTGAAAGGGATATCAAGTGGCAAGAATTTGCTCTGCATCACATCCACAATTCCAATATATGACCTCCCCCTGCAGGCATTTTCCACCATCGAATAGATAATGAACCAAATGAAAATTAGACAGTTGTCTTATTAAAACATAACAGTAAAAATATCTCAATCACACTTGACAGTATTCATTAAGTAATTTTGCATCAAAGTCGTGCTTTAAAAACCTAACTGCTCAAAATATCTCAAGGGTAATTTCTTTTACACAATCTGTCGACCATCAAAACTTGACAAGCAACATATTTATCATTAAATATCAAAAGTTAAATTAAGTTTATCTATTAGTACTTCTATTTTTAAGCCGAACAAGTGTCCTGTAAATACACTCATAGGTTACATTTGGCATTTGACATTTCTAAGTTATGAAGCCATGAACACATACAAAGATTGGGTACTGAAGATTTAACAGGGAGGCAACTTGAAATAATTGGATTCTTGTACAACTATATAGGTAGAGAAACATGACAATATGCATCAAAACTCCATAGTGGAGAAAATCAAAGCACGACTAAAAACAGGTCTCCTAGACAACTAGATTACATAAAAATAAAATGAATAATTGAATACATACCCATTTGTAAATATTCCAAAATCCACTTTTTATGTACTTACAAAGAAAAGTTCTCCTGAAATATTGAGAAATGCAAAATTAGTGCAAATGGTCAGTAACAGTAGTAGGCTGTTTGAATTTAGTCACAGATGTTAGTTGGTATGTTAGACTACTTATTAAAGCACATACATAATAGTTGTTACTTTCAGCAACAACGACCTCATAACAATGCATCAGTTTATCCTCACTCAGTATCTAAACAATGTTCTAGAATTCTAGACAGACCATTGTTTAACACTTGACAGACATCTGCATCTCACAAAACAAGCTAAAAGCAGCAAATTCAGTATCATGATTGAAACACATATAAATGGCCCTTGTTCACAATCAGATAGAACTATCAAAAGCTTATTTTCATTGATCATAATATTCTAAGAGCGTACCAAGTTAAGTGAAATGTGTCAGTACCTTCCGGTGACCACTTAGGTTCGCTTAGTGATTCCACAATTGAAGGATTTCCAAGAATAGCATCACACTCAGGTAAATTCAATCTGAATAATAGTAAAAGAAATAGTAGAACTCATTGATTATGGAACTTATCAGAGATGTAGCAGTCTCTCATGATCATATTGCTAAGAAAAATGAACCTAATATTTGAACAAAGAGCAGTGATTAATTAACCAGACGTAGCTGCCTCAATAGGAATACATTACACATAGAGGCAAAAAATTCAAACAATTGATCTTACGGATGACAGAAATTGAAAACTTCAAATGACCTCAATCTCGACTCCTAACAATTAAAATTAATATACTCTCAATCAATCCATAGTATGGCATCATAATCAATCAATCAAAGGAAAAATCATCGCGATCGAAACAGTTTAAGGTCTAATTGAATGAATTACCCAAAATTGACTCTTTGAGCGGAAGTAACCTGAATATCGGACCGAACGAAGAAGACTCTGTCGGGAGGAAAGGTGATTACGTTGTTGAGAGAGTCTTCTTCTCTACATCGATCACCTGCAACAAACTCAGAGAATACTTGCTCCTTCTCGGTGGTCCAGAGTTGGGAGTGGCGGGAAGGAAAATGCCAATTTGTAGCATTGCTTTAGAAATATGAAATATTGTATCTATATTATCCCAAACTCAGAGAATATATCGAGCAACTTTAAGGTGCTAGGCTTTTTTCGAGCACATATAAGTGATGCTCGGCTATCTGTTGAAATATGATTTAATATTAAATTTATTCAAAGTAAATTATCTATGTTCGAGCACATTTGCAATGCTGGAATTTTCTGAACACACTCCCAGTGCTCGCCCACCTTTTAAAATAGGAAAAACTAATTGATTTAAATTCCGAGCAAATTACTAAGTACTCGGAAGAAATGATTGATATTTGATAAAAGTCAAGCACAAGTAAAAGTGCTCGCTGTTTTTATAGATGATTAATAATTGTGGGATAATTCTTCTTGTATTCTAGCTTGGTAATAGTATTCCACTTTAATGAAGAACAATAGATTTGTTCCCAGTTAGGGAGTGAAGCCTAAAGGTTATGCGTCTTTATAAGGAAAACACATATCTGTTATGCGTCTTATTTAATGACGCATAAGGATTATGCGTCGTTGAGTAAAAACGCACGAAAAATTAGCGTTTTGGAGTGACGCACAACAATTATGCGTTTTTATTTAGTGACGCATAAGCATTATGCGTCTAATGTTAGTGACGCATAACCATTATGCGTCTTTCATTAGTGACGCATAAGGGTTATGCGTCTTCCAGTCGCGATTTAAAATCGGCAGAACAGAGGCAGAAACACATTTCGAACAGAGGCAGCGAGCAAAGTCGCGATTTTCCATCTTCTCCGGCGCAATTGTCCATCTTTTCCGATGAATTTCAAACATATTTCGGTATTTGTTCTTCAATTTGGCTACATTTATCCCTTATTGCTTAATTTCTGTATGTTTTCCCTAATTTAACAAAGTTAGGGTTTAGGATGAAATTGATGAAATTTCGGACGATTTTTGTTGTTTTGTTGCCTATTTGTGTGTTTCACATGTATATAATTAGGAAGTGATTCAATTTTTGATGAAGTTGGATTGTTGAAGTTGAATTTTTTGATTAAGTTGAATTGAAGTGTGTTTTTCAGTTGTAGTTGCAATTTAAGTTGGATTGTTGAGTTTTTATGATTAAAATTGAATGTTGATTAAGTTGGGTGATTATTTTGGGTGATTATTTTGAACTTAAGAATGTTGGAATGTTGATTCAATTTGGGTTTAGAGTTTATGATTATGTTGGAATGTTGATTCAATTTGGGTTATTATTTTGAAGCAGATGGCATCTTCAAGTTCTGAAGAACAGTTATGTTATGGACCTGAGGATCCATCATTACTCTTTCATCAAACCGAACACATTTCAGCCTCCTTGTTGGCGAATGGCACATCAAATGTGTTTAGAGTTCGTCGGACGGAAAGTAAGGTCTGGACAGTGCAAATACATCCAACTGTGAAACATTGGCTTGATGTATGAGGTTTCAAAGGCTTGTTGGAATGTGGAAGGCCGATGAGGATAGACAACGAGTTTATCACTGCATTGATCGAGCGCTGGAGGCCTGAGACACACTGTTTCCACCTACCAGTTGGAGAGGTTACTGTAACCTTACAGGATGTGCAAAGCTTGTGGGGCTTGAGAGCAGACGGTCGTGTTTTCACTGGCCGTGACTACCCTATCGGATATGACGATTGTCCCAGCAAGTGTCGAGATATGTTAGGATGGATACCTGACGTAGAAAATGAAACGAAGCAGGGCGGTTTGTTAATGACATCTCTTATCCACCAAACGACGATACCTTTGGAAGATGGGCTGTATGATTATGTATACATGCAAAGGGCACGTATTCATGCGCTGATCTTGTTAGGGGGTCTTATTATACCGGATACCACGGGGTGCAAGGTCCCCTTTATGTGGTTGAATGCCTTTGACGATGCCTTTGACGTGTCTAGTATCAGCTGGGGTAGCACTGCCTTAGCGTTTCTGTATCATTATTTATGCGAGGCATCTATAGGCAGACAGAAAAGAGATGTGGGTGGACCTATGGTTCTTTTGCAGCTATGGGCGTGGGAAAGAATGCCCACATTAAGGCCATCCTTTTTTATATCGCCTATGCACACGCCGTATACCCCGTCTGGAGCCAAGTAATGTATTTTTTACATTAACTCACTTAACTATGTTTCTTTGTTAACTTTTGACATAAATGTTTTGTATAGGTGGCACGGAGTTACTGAAATTGGAAATGCTCCTCGATATTCAGTAGCTCATTATCATGATCAGTTATCATTGATTCGTCCCGGTCAGGTGAAATTTGTTTTTGTTGGGTTAGTTAATGAATTTACTATTTTTTAAACTATGAAATTAATTTTGATATTTATATTATTGTTTTTTAGTTTGTGTGGACACTGTATACAGATTCTATCCTGCCTGATTACTGCATTGATTCGACTACATCCTTCTTGTGCGACGCTTACTTGGTGTGTTGGTCATTTGTCGAGGCACACGAGGCTGGACGAGTTTGCCAACAATTTAACCGCTACCAAGGTATTCCTGAGTATCGTGATAGGATGCTAGGTAATGCAGGACATTTGTCTAAAAGTCACCGCCGTGGGAGGAAGGGTGCTAATTGAGCAAATATACATAAATTCTACATAGATGAATGGGATTTGAGACACGACAGGTCCCAATCAACTTTTCACCATGCAACGGCGTCCATGGAAGGTTCCTGTCATCCGAGCTATATGGCTTGGTACAATAGGATCACAGTGTCGTACCTAGTTCAACCTGGGACGCAGTCAACAGTTGGGATGAACGAGTCAGCCTCTTCGTTGAAGTTGACAGTATGTTATGTTTTTGTATATAAAAATGTATTTAGTTTGATGTTTGTATAGATTGATTGTATAGATTGATTGTAATGATTATATATTTGTATTATCTAGGTTGAGGCCCTTCAAGGGATATGGCATTTGACCTCTGAACACGACAACGACCCTCGGTTACGGTAGATCCGAGAAATTGCTGATGAGGCCCTTCGTGCGACGAACCACACTGATGTGATGGAGTATCCAGCTTCGTAACGGCGAAATGTGGCCATGCCGCCACGCCCACCAACTTCTCTTCGTCATGGATTGCCGGGTGTTCGGACGGGTGGACACGACAACATAGGTTGTCGCAGCCGCAGCAGCCGCAACCCGAGTATACGGTACCATCGCCACTGCATCCAGAATACGATCCCCCAGGTTAGACTGTCTACCCAGGGTCACATTCTCAGTTGAGTGGTGCAAGCCACGAGCACTTGCAATGGGGAGCACGATCAACATGTGACTCATTCTTTGGCGGTGGATCTGATTGGAACGCAGCGCTAGCAGGACATGATCCATACTTCCAGAATTATCAATTCGTGGATTCGGTTGGGGAAGAAGAAGGCGAGGACGAAGAGGGTGAGGGCGAGGAAGAATAGGGTGGGGAATCAGGGAGTGAGGAAGATGATGAAGTAGTAATATCTCGACCACCCACCGAGGGATCGTCACGACCAACAGTGAAGAGTTCATCAAGTAAGATTGGGAAGGCTATGCATAATGTATTGAGGGGGTTTTCAACAAGGAAGAACAAAGGGAAAGCTCCAACAAAATTCACGCCTTCGGGGAAATAGGTGTTTGATAGGGGCTTCATTTGTATCTTTAGTGTGAACTTATATGTTTTAATTCTTGCAATTTTAAGGTAAATTCTTGGAAATGTTTTACAAAATTGACAATACAAAGTGTCGATTGTCAAATAATCATTCCACCTGGATAAAAAAAATGACAACAATATTCATCTGACATAATAACTGTCAACAAAAGTCAATATAATAAGTGTCAACAACATCTACCACAAAATGTTGATAAATAAACATAGTAACTGTCCAATAAGATCCACCATCAGTTTCTGCAGCAAAAAACAAACATCAATGATATTCAGCTTTGAAGCCATGCCTTCTCTTGTCAGTTGTTCCTGCAAATCAACAAAAATAGTCAATAAAAAAACTAATAGCTCTCAAATGCACAACTCAATCAATGCCAAAAGCTAGGAAATATATACCATGAAATTACTGAACAGCACCGTCTGTGCAATTTCTTCGGTCATGCCCCTCTTTCCCGCAATTTCTACAACGGCGAGGAGCTCTCGGTTCATCTTCCTCGCGGACATCCATTTGATTACGTATCCTCCTTCTTCTAATTCGGTCATGCCTTCTAGGAATCAACTGCTGGGGCGTGATGCGCAATTTCCATGGAGGTTCAACCCAATAATCTTCGTGTCTTGGTGCATCAAATGAATTTTCACCATAGTACTGTGATCTCCATGTACTTAGGTAGTAGGACTTATCTATAAGGTCAATCATGACGTGACCTCTGTCTCTAGCAACTGCACAACCATGTGAACAAGGAATTCTCCACGTCTGCCACTTACCACAACTACACGTCGACTCCAGATACCTGACTTTTTGTACATTGTTGCCCTTTGACACTCCATTTTCTATTCTTCCTCGAATTCGGACATGATACTTCCCTGTATCTCGGTCAACTACAGTAATGTAATGTTTTCACCCCTTTGAGTCATTCCTAGCAAGCATGTCCCTCGCCCACGGGGTTAACTCACATTCAGTGTGTTCAATTGTTGTCTTCTTCTGCACCCACCATTTCACCGTCCTCCAAAATGTCAAATCAACCAAAACTCTAATTGGCAACTCTCTAACACCCCGCAACACGTTGTTGTAGCACTCCGACATGTTTGTTGTGGCCACCCCCATCGAAGTGTGCCATCGTAGCATAGTGACCAACATTCTTTTGTAATCCTATCAAGCATTCGCAGCGCACCACGGCTGACATCAGATAATGTCGACTTCTTCTGTCAAATTTACGTACCTGAGTACTGACCCCCAACTTCCAGATCATGGCCTTCAAACTGGGGCCCTTGTGCTTCTTCAACACATTTGCCCTCACATGGACCTAACAAAATTTGTGGTGTATCTGCGGGGCCCTTGTCATGATTTTAGACTCTATTGCTTTGAAGATTCCTTTATGCCTATCTGATATAATGCACACCTGCCTCTCGTATTTCACCACATGAGTTCTTACATGATCCAAAAACCACGACCAACTGTCATTGGTTTCTTCATCCACCACAGCATATGCAATAGGCAAGCATGTCTTGTTAGCATCAAAACCACAAGCAACAAGCAACTTACCTTTAAAACATGTATTGCATGCCCAAATACCCAGAAAACATAGTTGAACACATTTGTACGTCTCTGACTCAACAGCTCGTTGTGCTTCCACTCAACAATTGTGCCCGGATTCTGTGACTGGAGTTCAAACATGTAGCTTGGGAACTGCCTAAATGATTCCTCCCATCCACCATATACAAACTCTATAGCCCTTCTCTTTGCATACCATGCCTTCTTATAACTGATTGACACGCCAAATCTGTCTTGAACATCAGCTATTATTGAGAAGACCTTGAAATTGGCACATTGTCGCACATGATGTCGAATACACAGAGCAATCATTGCCGATGAGAAGTTAGCATGATCTCTGTTAGCACGATGGCCTACACAAGTATGTCGCCCCACCCACTTTCTAACTTCCCACATATCGTCATGCGCCCTTTGAGTAACTGAAACCTCCCACTTACATTCCCTCGCTTTTTCAGCGTCGGTGGTGCTGATGATGCCTATACCCGTTGTTGTCGTTCCTGCTGGAAATTTGCATTCGGCATGCCACCTTCTTAATTTGCTCTCGACGACCTTAAACTGTTTTTCCTGCCACAAACTCCACATAGTTATAACAGTCTTCACATGAAGCTTCGAATCAAATTTTGTTCCCAACACAATCCTATGCGGCTCATTCTCATCCCAATACAAATTGTTGTGTTCATTATCAACACCATCATCAGATACTCCAGAAGGACGACTTGGTAATTCGCGAAAGAATTTCAACCCTCTAGTGTTATATTCCGGAAGTGGTTGTTCACCTTGTATAACAGGTTTACATGGTATTAGCTCATCATCAGAAGAACCATCACCATCATCAGAAGAACCATCACCATCACAGAGATCGGGTTCTGGCTCAGTATCAGATAGTGTTGTTGGCTCATTAAGAACATCTGCTACATCTACCTCATCATTCAATCCACCACCAACATCAACAGCATCTACAACATCTCTCTGCTCATTCATACTATGATAAAAGTTCATATGTTCACCCCTTGCAGATGATCCAATACCACAATCAGATCTCAAAAGTTCAACCCTCGCAGATGATCCACTACCAAAATCAACAACTGGTGGGATTTCTGAACTTCTAACAGGTGAATACTCAACAAATAATTCAATACACCCACTTGAATTTTGAGCATTGTTGAACATAAACATTACACTTTCATCATTGCAAATCACAGAACATGTATAACTCATCCCGGAAGCAAACACTATACATTGTCTCCACAATAATTCTATAGTGTGCTGGTTCACATCTATTCTCATCGCATCACATATCATTGCTACCAATTCAGAATAGGAAACACACGAATTTAATACGATGGAGCTCCTCGCACGAGGTGGATCATAAACAATACCCATATGTGGTAGTTGAACTACTCTACCACCCCAATACAAACTCACAAATACTTGCATGATTTCTGCATCACAAACATTTTCCAAAAACAACAATGAGGGACATTTTTCTATAAGTCCTAATTTTTAATAAATTGGGTAAAACTGACAAAGTAGAGCAAAATAAACATGAATAATGATGAATGTAGCCAAATTGAAGAACAAATACCGAAATATGTTTGAAATTCGTCGGAAAAGATGGGCTCTAGCGTCGGAGACGATGGAAAATCGCGACTCCAATTGCCTGCTCGTTGGAAATGTGTTTTTGCCTTCTGTTCTGCCGATTCTGTGTTTAAATCGCGACTGGAAGACGCATAACCCTTATGCGTCACTAATGAAAGACGCATAATGGTTATGCGTCACTAAATAAAAACGCATAATTGTTGTGCGTCACTCCAAAACGTTAATTTTTTGTGCGTTTTTACTCAACGACGCATAATCCTTATGCGTCATTAAATAAAGACGCATAACAGATATGCGTTTTACTTATAAAGACGCATAACCTTTATGCATCACTCCCTAACTGGGAACAAATCTATTGTTCTTCATTAAAATGGAATGCTATTACCAAGCTAGAACAAAAGAAGAATTATCCCTAATAATAGTTGGTATAGTTGATATGATTGCGTTCGATACCACGACCAACTTATTTAATAAAACTAATCATTCTCACAAAATGATCCGTATCAACCGTTCGGACCGGCCACGAGCGGGCGGTTTCGTTGCGATATTTTTCCGAGGAAAGGTAAAAGTGCTCGGTAGTTTCCAAGCACAAGTAAGGTGCTTGGTAAATGTTGGTCGGGAAACCATATTTTTTTTGTAGTGTTTTATGTTCGGAAAGTGAATGCTATACTGTTTTCCGAAACACCAAAGTGCACGATAAACACAATTTTTATTTTAAAATGTTAAATGGAAGTTAATTTTTTTAACTATATATATAAAATGAAATAGTAATAAATACACCCATGTGCAAAAAAGTTAGGATTCAGTAAAAATAACTCATATTTAATTTGCCATCACTATTTCTAACCCGTTATTGAAAAAAAAAATGAGTTATTAGGATAAATTTTAAAATACATCCACTCAAGCCAGAAGATATATAGAAATTCTCATGAGTTGTAGTACTCCATATAATAATGTAGTTCGGTCTTCTTTTATTTGAGATTGGGCCTGCTTTAAACGAGACAGCAAAAATCGTGTGCAAAGCATGTTTTTAAAATGAACTACAAAAATATGACCAAGGATTTTCACAACCAATTTTATGCCCCAAACGAGATCGAAATTAAGGACATTCGAGATAATAATACCAACGATTAGGCAAAAAAACGCACACATGCCGTGCGACAGAAAACCAATGCAAAATCAGCGGACACATGTTTCAAAAGTCACCAAATTGACAGCAACTTCCAAGGTTTTTTACGCACGGTTTTAAGGCATCAGTCGAACTCCAAAATGAATGAAATTTTAACAAAGCATACGTACTATCATATATGAACAACACTTAAGAACATGTGAAAAAGTTATACAAAAGCACACAAGCGCAAAGTCTGCTGCACCATGGATCTCAATAAGAAAATATTTGGCATAGTCAATCAATATGAAAAGTTTTAAACTTGTATAAAATTCTACAATAAATTACAAATTAGTTTTATCGCAATAATGAATCCCAATAGATATCTGTAATCATCAATGATAATTTATCAATCAGTTATAAATTTTTCAACAGAATGATCATTAGGTACAGAAAACGAACCTGATTGTTTTTCAGGATCCTTGGATCCATTTGAACCAGTCTCGTTTTTCCATTTTCCTCCACCCTTTCCAGACTTACAATACTTCTTGAAGTGCCCGGATTTGCCACACTTCCAGCAAGTCAGTATAGGCTTCTTATTCCCATCCTTACTATTCCCTTGAAACTTCCGTTTCCCTTGAAACTTATGTTTCTCTTTACCAGCCTTTGAGGATTCACCCTCTTCCACTATGTTCACAGAAGAACCAACCATATTTTTAGCATTACCAACAGAGCTCTTTTCCATATCACGTATGGACTGTTCAATTTGGAAATCACTTCCAAGTTCGACCAAGTTCAATTCCTCCTTCTTGTGTTTCAGATTATCTTTAAAATCCTTCCAAGAAGGTGGCAGTTTATCAATAATGCTAGAGACAGAAATGGATTCATCCATTTTCATATCATATTGGGAAAACTATCCCAATATCCTCAACAATTCGTTGCATTGTTCCATGACAGGCCTCAAATCAACCATTTTATAGTTAATAAAGTTACTAACAAGAAATTTCTTGCTAGAGGCATCTTCTACCATATATTTGGCTTCGAGAGAATCCCACAATTCCTTAGCAGACTCAACATTTTGATACACATCAAATAGAGAATCAGACATATCGTTTAAGATGTGACCACGACATATGTAGTCATCGTTCTCCCACTTCATCCGCCCCCTCGTCGGTTCCAGAGTTTCATTTTCAACAGCCTCGGGCATGGGAGTACTCAGAACGTACACGACCTTGAGATTCGTCAGCATGAAATGCATCTACTTTTGACAGCGTCTGAAATCTTGGCCAGCAAATTTATCCAACTTCGCGAAACCTTTCGTTCCTTCCTTCACCGTTTCCTTGTTCGACATTTTCTATTGATTTGATCTTTGTTAGGGAGATTTAGAATATTGAACAAAAATGGATAATCTGAAAGTCGTGATAAATCACTTTCAGATCAAATCAATTTCGGTGGTTCTACCAAAATATTTGATCGGATACAATTCAGAAGATTCAGAACTATAATATGTTGATATTCGAGAGAGTTTAGAACCAGAAGAATCGATCAGATTTTGAAGAAGACGAACCAGTGCATCTACTGATGAACCAGTGCATCTGTTGGGAAAAAACAGAAAATAACTAATTTTCAAAAGGTTTCCGAAATTGCAAATTAGTCCTTTGACTTTCAGAAATTACATTTTCGGATGAATTTCTTATACAACTCGACCCCAGCCAGGGGCTCTGCCCCTTGGACCCCGCTACCCAGGGGCGCTGCCCCTAGACCCCCGTCCATCATAATAAATTCAAATAAGCGTGAACTCCGTACTTCCATACTTATATGATGTATCATTATGATAAAACTGATCAATCAAATTAACCCAATTACACTAAAATATCCAACAACTCCTATAGCTAATTTTTCTTGTTCGATGATGAAATAATTAAATTCATCGTCGGTTACAATGATAAGTCACTAAATGGAGCCCGTTGCATATAAGCCTGGATAACCAATTTCTTGTAAAAATAAACCTCAACTCTTGACCGGTTAAATATAAAGCATTCCAAATATTTGCATTGACGGGAGCGAAAATTCATCTCAGGCCAAATATTTGAGAACAATATATATTTAGATTATCATACAAATAAAATAGAAATAGAGAAGGGATGGAGAAATGACTGTTACTCTTAATTGAATTTACTTGTTTAATCAATTATGCAAATAATATTTTTTGAAGTAATGAAAAATCGTAAAGTGAACTAATTAATGAGTAATAGTAGTAGAAATGAATTAACTAGTTGGATGCATAAGAAATAGAGTCATGTGAATAAAATATTTTTTCAAAAATCACATGAATTGCAAATGAAACTAGAATATTGGGTAATATTGAAAATAAATTCATTATGTAAAAACTGTTAATAAAAATAGTATTGTTATATTCAGTTATGTTAATTCTTTTAATCTTATTAAAAAACGAGCTGAAAAAAAAACTAACACAAACAGAAAATAAATATTTTATTTGAAGACAAACTAAAATGCAGCACCTTAGAAGTCGCCCTTGGAGATTCGAGCAATGGGCTAATGTCTCAAGTCGATACCAACTAGAGATGCCTAAGATTTACGGTTCGGGCGGTTAATTAACCGCAAAATCGTAACTGGCGGTTATAGTTTGGGAACGAAATCGAAGCCGCCACTTTTGGAACCATTGGCCGGTTCTGGTTTCAAAATTCTGGAACCGAAATCGTGCCGGAACCGCGGAAAACTATCAAAAGCCGTGAAACCGAACCGGAACCGGACCAAACAACAAAAATTGTCGATTTTCAATTCAGAACCGACAGTTTTCGAACCATAACCTCGAAATACTCTCAAGGTTTGGTTCCGTTCAAGATTTTTCGAACCGGCGATTCCGAACCGTAACTGTGTTATACAAGGAGTATTACTTTTCCTGTTCGCCATTAAATGCCTCATTTTTTTTTCTTTTTCGTCTGTCTGCCAATAAATATCTCATTTTACTTTTGCTATAATTAGTAAATGGACCTTAGAGCATCCACAATGGATGGCCTAGTGCATGCCCCAATGAGAGCCCTAGTGGTTGCCACGTCAGCATGTCCCATCTTTCTGCAATGGTGGAGCCCTAATGCATGCCCTATCTATTATCCATTTCTCATTTCAATTTTAGTTTTAATTTTTTTATGTTTACCAATTATAAATAGCAAAATTAGACTTCTAAATTAAAGAACTAGCAAAACACATACATTACTTAATTTTTTTTTTAAAGTTACAAAAAAGAGGTACAATTTCAACGACCACTACGTGTCCAAACTTCTTCAATCATGTCGTTCATGAGATCAAGATGAGCTTGTTGGTTGCGCATGCTCTCCTGAGCTTGTAATCTCTCGCTGAGTCCATAGGGTAAACCTCGAAACAACCGGCGGGGCTGCATGACCTGCGCTCGGAGCGGCTTCATCGTCGGACCACTGGCTAGCTGCACGACCTTCGTCGTGAATAATCATGTTGTGCAAGATGATGCACGCGTACATGACATTGGCGATATGATGCCTGTACCAAGAAAGAGCCGGGCCTTTTACTATTCCCCAACGCGCTTGAAGCACACCGAATCCTCACTCCACGTCCTTCCGTGCAGCCTCCTGCTTTGCCGCAAAAAACTCTCTCCCGCACCCGTTGGACAAGAGATTGTCTTCAAGAAAACTGGCCATCTCGGGTAAATGCCGTCGGCTAAGTAGTACCCCATATGATGTTGTCGTCCGTTGGCAGTGAAGCTGATAACCGGACCGTTGCCATTGCATTGCTCGGTGAAGAGACTGGACGAGTTCAGCACATTGATGTCGTTGTTGGACCTCGCCACGCCAAAGTGAGCATGCCAAATCCAAAGACTGTGGTCAACGATTGCTTCAAGGATCATCGTCGGGTGGGTACCCTTATACCCACTGGTGAATTGGCCTCTCCACGCTGCAGGACAATTCTTCCACTCCCAGTGCATACAATCAATACTCCCTAACATTCCAGGAAAGCCGTGCACCGTATCGTGCATCCGCAGCAGGTCCTGGTAGTCTTGGGCATTCGGCTTGCGCAAATATGTGGCGCCGAAGGCGTCAATAACGCCCGCACAAAAATTGACCAGACACTCCCTGCCAGTTGTATCCACGACGTGAAGATACTCGTCGAACATGTCCGCCGTAGTGCCGTATGCCAACTGACGAAGCGCAACAGTGCACTTCGTCAGCGGGGATGGACCCTTTCTATGGGCCGCATCTTCCCGCCACTGGAAGTACTCGTCGCGCGCCTCCAACGCGTGAACAATCTGGAGAAACAACTCTCGCCGCATCCTAAACCGTCGGCGAAAAATCGGCGCGCCCCACCGGGGATGTTCGGCGAAGTAGTCCTCGAACAGACCGTCCGTCGGCGGATGGGCCTCGGGACCTGCTCTTGGGCCTGCTGTTCGGCTTGCTCTTGCTCATGTATTGCACGAATACTGGCGAGAATCTGGTCCGAAAGCAAACATTGCGCGTTCCATAGACCGACCAATATCATCCCCGGGAAACATTTTGGAAAAGTGAGCGAAAGAGATATTGCTATGGAGAGAGAGTTGAGAGAGATGTGTGAGAGTTGTGTGAAAAATGAGTGAAATGAAGGTATATTTATAGAATTGAAAAAGAAAAAAAAATCACAAACGCGTGATCGGGCTCGGGCGTGATCGGGCGCGCCTCTGCAATGGGCGCCCGATCACGCGCCCGATTGATCGGGCTTGGGATCGGGCGCGACCGAGGGCTGCAATGGATGCCCGACTCGCCCAAGCCCGATCTCGGCCGATCGGGCGCGCGATCGTGCATCCATTGTGGATGCTCTTACATTCCATTAACTAATTTCATTCACAATTCAATATAAAATTAATATATAAAATTAAATCTCACGTTCTAATAATTTCTTTTTTATTCACTTTAATTTATAAAGTTAAATAATTTATTAAAATTCGTAATGTTCAATATGATATATTTAATTATAGATTGAAGACCGAAGGAATACTAATTTGTACACATATAAAGTGTTGGGGACCATGGCCACGTGCCACAATGTAGCTATGTCAATGACTATACACGTTAATTATATAACTAATGTAATTTCAACTGTATCTTTTTTTGATATGGACAAACACTACGTGTTGAAAATATTTATGAGTTACATCTCCACTCTCAAATGTCGTTCATCGTACAAATTTTCGTATATATTTTGGTTTTTCTGTACCATTAGAAACATTTCTACAAACAATGCGCTGAATCCACCCTTAACTCTATTAATACCTCTAACATGATTGGCCTAACTAATTAAATATTCAATAATAAATTTCAAAATCCATTCCAATTACCCAACTCCTATTTAGTGAGATGTGTTACCTAATGAAGTTAGAAGACTCCCATTGCGAATTTTCTTGTTCGATGATGGAAATAATTGAATAAATTCATTATCGGTTAGAAGGAAAATTCATTAATGGGACCCATTGCATCTAGCATGGTCGTCAATTTGGATATAGGGTATACCCGACTTGATCCAAAAATTATGATGTCAATTTGGATATAGGGTATACCCGACCCGATCCAAAAATTATCGAGTACTTGATATTGAAAAAATCGGATAGCAGATATGGAATGGGATATTGATCTAGGATTGATAACCAAAACATTGGATAACAATATAGATGGAAATCTTTGATACAATCAAATCTAGGCGATTATTGTTTAGTTAATTAATAATTTACACATATCTTATCATACATGCTTAGAATTATTTTCTTGATTTATAATATCTGTCATGCTTAGGATTATTCTCTTGTTTCTTAAATTAGGGTATTTAGCTTTATAAATAGGGATATTGTAATTCATTTGAATCATTCAAAAAATATCAAATTGCAATCTCAATCTTAGTTGATAGACGAGCTTTACTTTTGTGACTTCCTTACTTTGTTATACATTCTTATTAAGGGATTTACCCTTAACAATCTATAAGATCATTCTAGGTTGTCAACCTCTCTAACTAACATACAACTTACCTATGATTTTGGGTATCACGCGTAGGGGTGGGTAGGTAAGGTATACCTTACCGAAACCACCATACCATATACCTTACCGTAAATACGGTATGCGAAAAAGTCATACCTTTACCTTACCAAAGTTTTCGGTATACCGAACTTCGGTATACCTTATTTTCGGTATGGCGAATTTCCATACCGATACCATACCTCATTTTCGGTATACCGTACCGAAGTTCGGTATACCTTACTTTTGCGGTATACCTGACTTTCAACATCAATTAAAATAGAAAATTAGAGTATTTAGAATATTATTTATATTTTATAATTTTAAAAATAAATTAAATATAATTTATTCATAATTATATTTATATTTCACAATAGATTTTACAATTTAAAAATATATAAAAAATATTTTATATATAATTGTGTTTATATATTTGTGGTATATACCTTAGTTTACGGTATATACCTTAATTTACGGTATATACCGAATTTCGGTATGCAACGGTATACCGCGGTATTTGAAAATTCATACTGTTACCTTACCGGAATCTTTCGGTAAGGTATCATACCGTACCGAAAGTCACGGTATACCGAAAATTCGGTATTTTTGGTATTTTTTCGATACGATAAGGCCGGTATTTCGGTATTTCGGTATTTTTTCCCAGCCCTAATCACGCGGATAATCTCTGATTATCTGATTTTTACCCTAAGTCAAATGTCAATTAAATAAATAGAGTTAGGGGGGCATTGTCATTCATTTCTTATTTCAAAACCGCCTTTCTCGGCGAAATTGTCATTTTATTATTTTCTCTCATATTACACGCTACCATTTTTATAAGAAAAACTACCATTTTCAAAACCTACCTTATACTCTAGAGTGAACTATAAAAATAGTCCATGAACTATGAGTTTATCTCGTCCATAGTCTTTAGACTTTAAAAATATCGCTAGTAGTCCCTGGACAAAGGGTTTGTCTTGAAATTGGTCCTTTTGGCTTTTTTTGGTACGAAAATGCCTTTTGAGGGATTTTGGGGGTTTGCAATTTGGTCTTTTTAAACTTTTAACATTTTAAATATGATATTATTTCAGTTATATACTAAATCTGATATTATTTCAAAATTATCATTCTGCTTCCATTTTGTCATCCTTCACTTTGTTTCTTTATTTCAATATTAGATTTAATTTTACAAAGTTTTAAATTTTAATTTTTAAATATCAATAAATTTTTTTAATTATAATGAAAATTATTTGACGGTCGTGATCAATGCATTAATTGAACAATAAATTACATACAAAAATCTCGATTGCATTTAATACTAAGTGATTTTCTAACTCCAGCTCTTATAACACAACACACTGTTTTAGTATTACAAGAGTAATGACTAATTAATTATAATTACGTTTATCTGATTTTTATGTGACTATATATACACCTCTTCGAGGAGAGGAAAACATTATCAAATCAAGTTATTCCAATGTCTCCTTCGAGAATGACATTTGGTTTATTGGTGATTTTTTCTTGCATTATTGTACAAAAATGCAAAAGTCATGAAACAAGAGGATATGGAGGAGATGGTCCTCCGGTGCAATGTAATAAAATTGAATGTCCGGCATTTACTATTATTCACAGTGAAAAGGAATTTGAAATAAGAAATTACAGTCAAGCTTTATGGGTGACAGCTCCAAGCGTCGTACAATACTCAATCATGGGTGGTATTGGAATAGGTGAACAAATGTAAGTTTTTTTTTTATGTCAACCAATTTTAGTTTTAGGAGCAGTAATATGCTTCTGTTTGAAAATTTAACAACCAAATTCAGTTTATATTTTTATTTATAGTATTTAACTGGTAACACATTAAATTATGTTAATTTCTTAGATTTTAAAACTCTAACATCTTTTTGTCCATTTTCTAATAATTTATGTTTTGTATATACAGTTTGCTGGATTACTTCTATCGCAAGAATGACCGAAACGAGTATATTATCAATGCAGGGCCACTATTGATGATGGATGTCGTGAATTCTACTTATAAAGTTTATTTGTACGTGCCTAACAAGTATCAGAATGGTGGTCTTCCTAAACCTTTAATACAAGACGTGAAACAAGTGAA
The DNA here is from genome assembly GCF_029641045.1 of Salvia hispanica. Lineage (NCBI taxonomy): Eukaryota > Viridiplantae > Streptophyta > Magnoliopsida > Lamiales > Lamiaceae > Salvia > Salvia hispanica. Next base: position 51,662,679 of record NC_142695.1, read on the forward strand.
ACTGCCTAAATATAAATATGCAGCGGTTAGAAGGATTGATGGTGAAATTACAGAGGAAATTGTATCAACACAAGTTGATTTACTGAAAAAATACTTGAAAGATACTACTTACAAACGGGCAGCGGATAATGATCAATTTACATATATTATGTATGATCGAAGAAGTTGGGTAAAAGGATATGAAATCCTTATCTGGTTTAACTAGCTAGCTACACTATAATACTGATAAATTCAGTCATATATAAATTGGAAGGTTTTATCTAATGGAAGATGTATTTCTTATGACTCTTTGACTTTGATTACATTATTTTTCCAGCTATAATTATAAGAATATATGCCAAAAGTCGAGCATAGAACACTAGAATCCAATTACGGTACTGTATAACAAAATTGATTGTTCATATTAATCACATGAGAAAAATAATTTAAATTGTAATCTTACTGTTATCCCCATCACCTTTTGAGAAGATTTTTCATTTCCAAGTGGCATCGGGTTCCAACATAATTTGGGAAATGATGAGATGCATATAAACAATGTGACCTTTTGATGCATTTTGCGTAGTCTTTTTACCTTCAACAACGAAAACCAGTTAATTCGATCAAATAGAGGTGACGGAATAAAAATCTGGCATGATCTTTGCAAACAAATGTGTGATCTTTGTATAATTTTTTTTGCAAAATAACTTAAAATCTGGCATGATCTGCACAGAAATGTGTGATTGATGCAAACATGAAAGAACTATCAGCTACCGATGAAATAAATTGCATTGAGATATTTTGAGTCGAAAGAACTAATTATGTGTACCTAGCTAGCTTTAGGAATTGATAGTTGTTTGGTGAAACAAAAAACACTATCATATCATCATTAAATTAATTAGACCATATATGAAGAGATTTTTAAACCTTTCTTCTCAATGTCATATAATTTCGCAAAAGGTTCAACTAGCCAACCAGGAACAGGAGACATTATTCATCTCGATTCATAGCGTTTCAGTTCATTTTCCGATTAATTATCTTCGCGACTTTTACTCTGCTTGTTGCGCTAGTTGTGTTAATTAGTGTGTAGCATTTTGATTTGAAAAAAGGCACATTATTGGAGCGGTTTTGGGTATTTTTAGATGCTATGTTTGTCAAAGGATTTCATTGTGCTATATTTCATCTTTTGACCTCATCATACCGCAACAATGGATTGAATACTATAATCACACAATCAACACAAATATATTCAAAAATCTTGATGGGGAGAAATGGGCCGGAGGCCCAAATGTGGCTCTCATTTCCATCCATGATTGATCCAAATGGTGAATTAACCAATTGAGATGAGGAATAATTTAATTATTTAAAAAATAATATAATAATATTGTTGAATGTATGTAACAAAAATTTAAATACAAAATAAAAGTAAGTAAAAGTTTCATAAATAAGTGGTTTGACACAATCTTAATGCATAGTAGAGAGAGCCGCAGAGGCTTAACAGCAAGTAAAAACTAAGTGTGGAAGAGGCAGGAGAGGAGTGTTTTAATGATTAACAAAACTAACTTTAACAATATCGACAAAAAGAATTGCATACGAACTAAATGTTTTTTTCTCAGATTTTTTAAATTTATTGAACGTGATGAAACGTGAAATCGTAAGTGGGCTGGATTGGTGAGTGTGCAGTAAATTTGAAGTTAGTTGGGCTGCAGTTCAAGAAACTACGTTCCGCGGTAGTTGAGTCATTTCATTTTTTTCACTCTTTTTGTAAAAATGATAATAAATAATTAAAGTTGAGAGATAGTAAAGTAAACAATATAATAAGGTAGATAATTATTCTCTCACATATTTTACTTTTTCTCTACTTTAACTATTTATTATCATTTTTCTAAAACAAGGGCAGAAATTGAAATGACTCAACTACCACGGAACGGAGGGGATACGTATTTGGGCATCTAAAAAATGGGCTCAAGTAGAAGGAATGGGTTGATAGGCCCAAAAGTGTACACATTTTAAATTCATTTGCCTTATAACCTTTACTTATAATAATATCGGTGATCGAATCACTTAAGAAATAAACGGAAATTTTCTTCACTCGGTTTTAAACAATTCCTCAATTAATTCCAAACCAAACTTCGGTTTTTACGATACTACTAACTAACCATGAAAGAACTTTCAACCCAACAATTGTTTTATCAATCATATTAGTAAATGAATCATGCACCAGCATCATTTAATTGGCATATGTTACCGGAAAAAGGTAATTTGGCTTTCAAAATATAATAATAACATCAAAATTTGATAATATTAATAATTCTTTAGATCTGAACACCAAAACAAAAGGGATTTATTTAAATGAGGCGGTTGTCGAAAATAAAGGTAATTGCATAATTGTGGTTCCAAAATTTCAGCAAAAACTTCATGCTTTGGGGTCTAGCTCTTCTTACGTTTTACGTTCTACTACTATCTTTTGAAAAATGAAAGAATATAATCCATTTTCGTTACAATAAAATCCTTATTCAAAATATTTATGATTCTATCCATTTAGATAAAACAATACTCCATAATCCATTTTCCTAAAAACCTATTCACAAAAATGCATCTAATTCCTTAAATGATTTCAGCTCACAACACGCTTAAAGAAAAATGCGTCTTCTTCAGCTCTTTTTCATTAGATTTTTGAAAGAAAAAAAAAATTGTTGTGATTCATTACATGGATTTGCATTGTGTCATGTATTGGTTCCTAATTTCATTTCCAATATTTTTGTAACGGATGTGCATTGTGCTTTCTTCATTGTAACTAAAATGATTAAGACGTCCAAATACATTACACTTTCTATACATGCCACCACTAATACATCAAATAATTATTCAAGTGCAAAGGCAGTGACTCGACTTGAGCAGCTGTGAAGCAAAGGAGTTAATCTGACCATCAAATCTGAGGGGGGAAATAAAGGAATGAGCTTCAACAAGCTCAGTAGAATACTCAACATTAGAGCCTAATTTCCAGAGTTAAAGTAAACGCTATGCAATCTATACATTTACACTATTATTGATTGTGAAGAACCAACCTCGTCATATCCATGCACATATACTTAATATCAGAAACGAAAAATAGTAAATTCTTACATTTATCTCGTCAAACTTTGATCTAATAAAGTTTATCAGATTCATAATCATGTATCAATTTCGTAAATCACATATAAGAATACAAACTAAATTACATAACACTAATAATCGAGTGAAACGGAGAATACATAGCAATATTATCCAGCCACCAATACATATACAACACATAAGCAAGCAGATCACCAATATTTTCACATATTCAAACACACATAGCCCCTTTAAGTGCTTAGCGATAGACTAGGGTACGCGGACCAGATCAGAAACAAAATCAGACGCGGATTTTATCCTCAAGAGGACTCCGCACAGACCACCCATTAAGGGTGCAGAGATCAGATATCAGAGACAGATCAGATCAGATTTGATTTCAGACGATCCTCGCTTCGGTTATCCAGAAGACGAGTGATCCCAGATAATGCAGCGCTGCTGTCCTATGGCAATGCCAATTGTACCCACGGAACACACTCAAGCATGGGGCATAAGCACAATCAAAAACACACATTTTTCATCGAAATACTTATTTCCAATAATCTCTAATTACACATCAGCAATTTCTTGTCACACCACATCATATCAAATTAATAGATTAAGTTCCAACTATCTCAATACCTTCACATATCCAGAATTCACATACTTCACGTCATAAGCAACATGAAACAGATTAATTGTTGTATCACTGATTAACACAAAATATTATATATGCAATCACGTAGACTTACTTCAGGAATTAAGACCCAATGAAGAATATACTACCTCAAAATCCAAAATGCCTTTGACACACGATCCACTTTATTCCTGCTCCTTCTCCATGTTATTTCCTGTTACCTTTCAATATATATATTTCACATTCAAAACTACTATTTCTCCTTCGAGATTTCACATTAGCAATCACATCTTCACATAAGCATTTCAACTTTTATCATGTCCCAAGATGTTTGCAGAAAAATTACTGACTTTAAATAGTCATTCCAGATAACCACGAAATCAAAATTCAACGTGACCATATGAAAATAAAAGCCATAGATGTCTATTTTACCCAAATCTGGCAGAACAGGGCAGTTCCATTACAAAAATCATCATAAATTCATTTGGACTCGTTTGAAGCTGAATTTTGGTCACATAGCAGAAGACACATAAGAGTACGTTCAGTTAAAATTTCGTAAGAAAATGAGATCGTTTACTTGGTTAAACTGGAGTTGACAAATCCTGCCAGAACATGACACAAAGGCTGTCTCATTTGTTTGTTTCACCAAGACATAATTTCTACTTGAAAACTTCAATTCCTACTATCTAAGATAACCCAACTATATACTCTAATCATCCTCTTAATTTCATTTTAATTCCATATTCAATTCATTATAATTAATTCCCAAAACATCTCATACCAAAATGCATTTTTCTCACAATCCAAACGTACATTATGCAAGTAAAGTAAATTCCCAAGCTAAATCAAATTAGCAAAGCAAGCTTCCAAATCCCTCTTGAATAACTCTAATGTTATCCCTACCTTCAAACACTATGTCCAACAATTTCGTTCCATTCACACCTCAAAATAGGCTTTGGAAACTAATAAGCCATCAAAACATTAGATTTACACCTAGTTTACTTAAATTCAAATTGGGGAAGACCTTGAAATTAAACCCTATCCTTCAATTGAGGATGAAATTGGAAAAATAAGAGGTGTGGGGAGGTTACTTACACAAAGGGGAGACAATTCCAACTCACAGCTGCCGGAAAACGGCGAAGGTGGTGGCGGAATCCGTCGGACAACTGCTGTAGCCGAGAGAGATGTAAGTGTGTGGGTGTGTAGGGAGGGAAGGAGAGATGTGACGAGACAGAGAGGGAGACACGCAGGGGCTGTCACGCTGAACGGAAGGCGGTGGTTGCCGGAGGTGAGGCGGCGCTCCACAGAGGAATGTGTGCGTGTGTGTGTCACGGTGTGTGTGCGGTGAAAGTAGGATAGTTTATTCACGTAAGTTCCAGAAGAAAAGGCATAGGAAAAATATCACATTTACTTTCCCAATTCTTTTTTCTATTTCTTTAATCCCATTTTATATATTTTTCTTTTATTCCTTTTCTTATTTCCCTTTCAATTCAAATTACTTTTATTCCTAAAATCCCACACCTCACAACTTAAATTTTGTATTCTAACATTAATATAAACACATTTATAATCTATTTGTTTTCCTACTAATCCGACACACAAAACTTCACTCACCGAGACTCCTACTTTAATAATCGAATTCTATCACGTTTAACTAATTTTTAAATTTGCAAAATTTCAGGTCATTACAATTGACGCGGGCGAAAACTCATGTACGTCACAAATCTCAGACAATATATTTGAGATTTGAGGACAATATATATTTGACGTTATCCATACAAATATATAGAAGAATAAATATAGAAATAGAAAAAGGATCGATGGAGAAAGAACCGCGACTCTTAATTGAATACTTATTTGATCAATTATGCAAATAATACTTTTCAGTGTAGTTAAAAATTGTAAAGTAAACTAGCAAGAATATTAATGAGTAATAATAGAAATATATTAACGAGTTGGATGCATAAGAAATAGACTCATGGGAATAATAGTAATTGTAATAATTTAATCAATCATTCTAATATTTTTTTTCAAAAAATCAAAATTGCAAATGAAACTAGAATATTGAGTTTTGTAAACCTTTTAAACTTTTTTTTTTATCGGGAAACGAGCTAGAAAAAAAAATTATTGAAAATAAATCAAAATGCAGCAGAGGAAAAGTCGACATTGGAGATTCAAGCAATCGGCTAATGTCTCAAGTATGTGCTAGACAAAAAATATTGCTCATTTGTATTGTTGGCCCCATGCCACAATGTAGCTACGCAGGCTTGACAATAGACAGATACATTAATGTATTTCAAATTGCCTTTTTTTATATGGACAAACACTACATATTGTTGATAAATATTATGGGTTTTCCTCCATTCTCAAATTTCCTCCATCTTACAAAATTTCGTATATATTTTATTTTTCTGTACTATTAAAAACACCTCCAGAAACAATACAAGAAATTGGCCCCAACGTGATTGGCCTAATCAATTAAATATTCAATAATAAATTTTCAAAATCCACTCCAATTACCTATATGTTAGTAATTTATTACTCCCCTTAATTAAGTTGAAGACTCACACGGCTAACTTAAGTTAGAATGTCGCCAAAACTGCCTCTTCCTCTCTTTCTCGCGTTTCATGGCGACATTATTGCCCTTTCATTATTTTCTGTGATTGCACACTACCATTTTCAAAATCTACCATATTTTCTACTCCTTATTTTATTCCCAAAAAAAATCAGAATAAAAATGAAAATCAGTAAAAATTATTCAACGGTCGTAATCAATGCATTAATTAAACAATAAATTACATACGAAAATCTCATTGTGATTTTTCTGTGACATACTGACATATATACACATCTCAAAATCGAGCAAAGGAAAGCATAATCAAATCAGGTTATTTTAGTCTCCTCCAAGAAAGACACTTTGTTTATTTGTGATTTTTTCTTGCATTGTTGTACAAGAATGCAAAGGTTATGAAACAAAAGGGTACGGAGGAGATGGTCCTCCAGTGCAATGTAAAAAAATTGAATGTCCGACATTTACTATTATTCATATATAGTGAAAAGGAATTTGAGATAAGAAATTACAGTCGATCTATGTGGGTGACAGCTCCGACCGTCTTCCAATACTCAATCATGGATGGTATTGCAAAAGCTGAAGACATGTATTTTTTTTATTTCAATTATTTTAAAGTTTTTTAGGAGCAATAATTTGCTTCTACTTGAAAATTTCATAACCAAATTCAATTTATAATCATATTTAACTGGAAGCATACTGATCTAGTTAATTTCTTAGATTTTTAAACTCACACATTTTTGTTTCATTTTCTAATTTATTTGTGTTTTATATGCCAGTTTGTTCAGTTACTTACCTCACAAGAATGACCGAAAAGAAAATATTATCAATACAGGCCCACTGTTATTCTTAGATGTCGTAAATTCTACTTACACGTCCTACTACTATGTACCTAGCAAATATCAAAATGGCGGTCTCCCAAAACCTCTGACACAAGATGTGAAGCAAGTGAAACAACCTAAATATAAATATGCAGTTGTTAGAAGGATCGATGATAAAATTATAGAAGAAAGCATATTAGCACAAGTTGATATACTTAAGGAAAACTTGAAAAATACTAGTACCTATAAATGAGCAGCGGACGGTGATCAATTTACATATGTTATGTATGATCAAACCAGTTGGGTACAAGGCTATGAAATTCTTATTTTGGTTCAACTAAAGAAATGTAAAATTTAGAATCCAATAATTCCGACATATTCAATCATATATAAATTACAATTTCTACTTATTGAAGATGCATTTCTTTTGACGATGAATTTATCATATTCTTTTATTTTGATTACATTATTTTACCAGATATATCGATAATAGTAGTATATGCTAAAAGTGGAGCTGCTTGTAACAATAAAAGGAGGTCCAATTGTGGTTGGTCAAAACTACACAAAATTCGCGATTATATTAACCATAGTCTACTATTATCTTAACTATATATATATTCATTGGGTTCAATGCTTGAATCGTATAAAACTCTTGTACCGCTACACAATCACTGATATGCTTTATTATTTATTACAAGGGCAATTAATGACACATAAAATTTTCCATGCCTATATATATATAAAATACTCCCCTCCATCAGGTTGATTACGACCTCATCACATCAAATTACCATTGTCTCCTACAAGAAATACATTTTGGTTATTGTTGTACAACAAATGGAAGGATCATGAAACAAAAGGAGATCTCTCAATTCTACAACAACATTGATTGTCCACGTTAATCACATGGAAGAATTTGAATTAAAAAATTAATGTTGTCTACCATTTATTGGATACTAAAAATGGACCAAAGATTACTGCAATTTAGGTTCGGTTAAAACAGTCTTCAAATAAGGCACCTGGATATTCAATTAGGTTGATAGGGATAAAGATAGCTTAAAAGCTAGCACTTACTAACTTTTTCAATATTGCTCTCAATAATATTATTCGAGCAAAAACTATACAGAAAAAATGGGCTCATTTTTAAATATCTTATCCAACAGTATTTTAAATTTGTAACTTCATAAGAAATGCCAACGGTTGCTACAAAGGCACTTTCTAAATACAGTAAAAGTGTTATTTGCCCAATCCTGATCCCAAAGCCAAAAAAAATGAACTTATCTCAATCTAAACAAATAATTAGTTATGTGAGTATTCAAGTCCATAAAAATAATACTAATATGAATATTAAGAATTGAATTTAATGGCAACGAATTGTGTGAAATGTAAAATGAATCAAAATCAAGGGAGTCATGATATTTCATTTTTGGTGACCTTCGTAGTTGATCTGGGGATTTATTTCAAGAGATTATTGAAGTAGCAAAATTTAGTTTTTGGGCATTATCAATAAAATGAGTTGTAGCCAGACACACAAATAAATACGTATTTAATAAAAAATAGCTTATGTAATGCTCATTTACACTCTTTTATAAAAAAAATGCTCATTTACACAATTACACTCAACTAAAAAGTAATGTATTATCAATTTGTTTGGATTATTATACCCTTAAACATAAATAGTAAATGGTGGAGATATAGCTTAAGTTAAAATCGAAATCATTTACTAAGCCTATGTATTTATCACTTTAAATTAAATTTTGGTTTCACCTAGCCTTTTGTTTTCATATCTTTACTTAAATCATATAAAAACTTTATTTTAAAATACTATAACAATATTAAGTGTTGTTAAGTCTTTTAAATTATTTATTTGGAAACTAGCTGTTAAAAACCAACAAGAAAAGAAAACATTTTTGTTTGACAATAAAACCAAAAGCACGAGAAATGAAGGTGCTTTTGAGATTCGAACACTTGGCTAAAGTTTTACCACCCTTGATGCCAAAATGAACTTCGCTAGGCAAGAATTTTAGAGTACTTTGCTAATTACTCCCTCCGTCCCAGTTTTATAGTCACATTTTGCCATAAAAGTCCGTCCCACATTTATAGTCACATTTAGAATTTTCCATATTTGGACATAAAATTTTATCCTATTATTCACTAAAATTACACTCAAATGCCATTATCAACACAAAAATAAACCAAAACAAAAATAAAAAACCAAAAAGTCAACAAGGGACCCACCTTCCACCAACTCACTTAATTTATTACACACTCTTTTATCTCACTTCATTTATTACACACTTCACCATCTCACTCTTCCATCTCATTTCATTTATTATACACTCCGTCGTCTCACTTCATTAATTACACACTCCATCAATTCCTTAAAACTCGTACCCTAACTAAATGTGACTATAAATGTGGGACAGATGGAGTACTTTGGATATCACAATGCAGCTTCGCGATGGCTGATTATAGGTAAAGCCGTTAAGAAAATGAGAATTTTAAAAATATATGTATTTCATTCTCTTTTTTATTTATAATCGAATTTTCAATTGTCCACAATAGACAATAACATGCAACCGCCGCATTTAAAGCGTTACTATAGGCAAAAAGAGATCGTAACACATTAAGTTCATGGAGCGAGCGCAGCAATGGGCATAATTTTTTTAAAACTAAAAAGTAGGAGTATATTATTTTAGACATAAAATAAGTATATTATTTTTAATGTAAATTGATTGTCCACGTTTGAAAATAATTTGAATTGTAAACTTACTGTTATACACCATTTATTGGATACTAAAATTGGACCATAGATCAATAAGTAGAGTACTAAAAAGGCATCCAATTTAGGTTGGACTTGAACAGTCTTTCAAATACGGCAAATAAGGGTGTTTCCGGTAGCGCTCCTCCCATTAGCCCTTTTCATGCCATGTCAGCACTAGTCCTTCCCATTCCACTGCCACATCACTAGCCCTTCTCACTGCACTAGCCCTTCCCACAATTAAATTAATTCACAATTAAAATTTAAATTCACGGAATTAAAATTCGACACGAATACGAACGGGAAATACGAAAATTACATTAAAAAAAATTACATAATTAAAAAAAATTACATAATTTTTTTAAAAAAAAACATAGTTTAAAAATAAAATTACATAATACCCTCGGCTCTCACTACTCCTCCTCGTTCTCGTCCCCGTCGCCCGTGCCGCTGCCACCTCCGACATCCCCGCTCCCGATCTCGACGCCATCATCATCAATGGGTGGCATCCTTAAATCGCGCCGACATCGGTCGACCATCTCCTTGCACAGCCTTCTCAAGACTGGATCGTGCGTGTTATACCACTTCAAAGTGATCTGCATCAGGGTCTTATTTTGCTACGCGCGGGCGAGGCTATCGTCCTCTTCTCCTCCTGGGACCTTCGATTCGACCTCGTAGGACCCGCTGTCGCTGCCGCTTCCCCTCGCCTTCCGATGCGCAGCCTGTTGCCCCATCGGGCGACGACGACAGCGAGAGTCTGTTCGTGGTAGCGGGGCCACTTCCTCGGCTTCGGGGAGCTCGTGCGAACCAACACTGCTACTGTACTCACCGGAAGAGTTGATCTTCGTCCGCTTCCAGCCCAATTCGACACCAATCGCAAACTTTTGCGAGTCCTTGACCACGAGAAAGGCCTCCCACTGGTCAAATTCTTTGATCCCCAACTCTTTGCTAGGTTATTGGGAGAAGGTTTGTCTCCGCACATCATCCTCAGACATGCCGCTGCTTACCATGCGCATGTTGTTTTGGTAGAGGGCGGCAAAACTACTGAGCTTAGGCCTCAACCGGAGCCACTGTTTCCGGCATTGCTCGAGGATGCGAGGCTTCGCCCCATGCGGTTTGATGGAGCAGTAGGCGGCACTGATGCGATGCCACATTCGGTCAACATACTGGTTCGCTCCGACGTATGGATCCTCTACAACACCGATCCATGCCTTCGCAAGCGCGGCATTTTCCCACACGGTCCAGATCGTCCTCCTCTCAGTCTCATCCTCACCCTCCTCCTCTGCCCCCGTGTGTGAGGAAGAGCTCGAGACTTTGCCCTTGCCCCTACCCCCGCTCCTGGCCATGGCCTTGCCTTTTCTCTTGCCCCTTGCAGGCCCCGCCTCCTGGGGAGTCTCACGGATCGGCGATAGCCCCAATTGCGCTCCCAGCTGCTCAAAGGAGAAAGTCTCGATGCCGGCGTACTGAGTCTCCAGAACAGAAGTAGGGGAATCATCGGCCAACAAATCTATATATGGCCGATAGACAGATTCCCTAGGCGTACTCGGGCTCCTGTGCTGCATCGACCCACCCACCGACATACTTGGCGGCGTACCGCCCATCCCCACTGCCCCGGGCATCATCCCTCCCACCCCCGCCATATTGGCGGCATACCGCCCATCCCCGCTGCCCCTGGCATAGTCCCGCCCATCCCCGCAGTCCCACCCATCCCCGACATATTTGCCGGCATACCCGCTGCCCCCGGCATCATCTGACCCATTTGACTCATCCAAGTGTACATATTGTAGAACATTTGGGGAGTCATCGCCGGCATACCGCCCATCCCCCGCCATCTGGGGATTCATCCCCGCAAAATTTCCCTCCGATCCGATGGGAATCGAGGGTGTGTTCCCTCCGCTCGTGGTGGGGGAGTTTCTATTGTACTCCATTGTAGTAGAAATGAAATTTGTAGAGAGAGAGAAACTTGTCAACACAAGTGGTGTGAATGAAATGAAGTTGGGGGAGCCCTATTTATAGAATTCATTTTAAAAAAAAATTAAAATGTCGGACGTCCGACCGGGACGTCCGACCTTCGCCACAGTGGCGGACGTCCGGTTGGACGTCGACGGGAGGGGCGAGCCCATCGCAGGGGCACACGGGACGGGCGTGGGCGGCCGTCCGGGCCACTATAGCGCCCGTCGGGTCGCCCGTCCGCGACGGGCGAGTGGGAAGGGCACCGGTGGAGACACCCTAAATATGCAATTAGGCAAAGGCACTCTAAAAAAGTTTAATTTGCCCCCTCCTGATCTATAGGCCCATGACAACTATTATGGGACGGAGGGCGTAAAAGTATATTTTATTAACAGTGAGTTTCGTAGTCGATCCTTTGACCTATGGTTCACATACGAAGCTCTCAACCACTGCACGCCCTTCTCTTATTTATATCATAACTTATTTATATTATAACTTATTTATATTATTTACAAATCCATGAATATTAAATACAACTAACATATATAACTATTGTTCTCAATGATTATACCAAGCGCACCACCGTGTGTCATTATGGAATGATATGGCGATGATGTGTAGTATTAAATACAAGTGGAAATCTAACTTAGTAATACTATTTTTAGTAACAAGTAAAATGACTTTATTTCTAAATTATAGAACAATTGGTTTCGAGACAAGAATTTGGAGATTCAATCTAAAATCCTGCTAATAAATCCGGATGTTTATTCTACGTGATATGTATCCGGTGTCCATGTCATGCTCAATTTTCAGCATATTCTAATCCATGAGACACTTCAGTACATCGTCAAAATTAATACTAAGATTTAATCGGTCATTTATGAAAATAATTATGATGTAGACCAAAATTTGATCAATATTCATGAATTTTTTCTACTGGCCTTTTATATTATTAAAACATAAACTTTAATTATTATCAACTGTCCCTCTATTTTTGTCCTTACAGTTACACATAAACATCAAAATCATAGGCTATGCTTTTGCAGGATATACTACAGCGGAAAATATGGTCTAAATATTCACATTATGAATCACGAAACAATAAGCAAAATAAAGATTCCAATCTAAACATATGAATATTACTATTAGACATCTACTACTACTGTTCTCTTGTCTTTTCATATACTGTTGCACTCAAACTATATACACTCTCTATGGAAATATCAAAAATCACAATTCATAACAAAGTTTTGTATATACTCCTATTTTTTCCTGTACTTTTAGAAACAACCACTAGAAATTAAAAAGGCACCCAATTCACCCACTGCCAACACAAGTATATAGCCAACTAATAAATGACCACAACGTGATTAACATCATCAATTAAATATTTAATTATAAGTTTTCAAACTCTACTCCTAATTAAGTCAGAAGACTCCTATTGCTAATTTTCTTATTTGATGATGGAAATAATGGAATAATCGATTAGAAGAAAAACTATTGGATATCTGATATCCAAAAATATCGGATAATGTGTATTGGATCGGGTATCTGATATCCAAAAATATCGAAAAATTGGATATCAAGTACGAGATTGAGTATTCACTTACCTATGATTTCGGATATTAGGTAATACCCAATTATACCTATGTGTCAACTAATTAAATGGGGTTAGGGCACAATCATCCTCATTTAATTTCTTGATTTCAAAACCGCCTCTACCACTCTCGTTCTCCCTTCCTTCCTTACTCTCATTTGTTCTAGACAATTAATTAACATTGTTTTTTTTTTTTCCCAGTGTATTGCTATTCAAAACTACTACTATTATTTTTGAATTCTTCGGTTATTGGATGAGAACTGAATAAGGCTCCTAAATAGGAATGTATAGATTGAGAACCGCATACCCAAAATTATATGGAAAAAACAAATCATAACTGCACTCGAACATTTGATAGGTTCAATCGGTGTTGTCTTTCTTCTCCCGAACAAAAATTAACATATCCGTACAAGACAAAAACTCTCTAAAGTGCTGTTGTTAAATACGAAAATGAAGTCGATTTCACTATGAATTGCTTCTATTAAAAAAAGTTGAATAAGCACGAGACAAATGCTTAAATACTTGAAGTGAGAGAAACAATACGAAATGATTTGATCACTAAGAAGATATCCAATTGTGGTTGGGTCAAAATAATACTCCGTAATAAAATTCTCGATTGTATTAACCATAGCCATTAGCTAGCCAACTATTTTAGTTAAATATTTATGACCATTGGATGCAATTCTAGAATCGTATGAAACTCTGGTAAGGCTACACAATGACATATGGACGCGATGCTCTCGCAATCCCACAACAAAATTGATTATCCACGTTCATCACATGAGAAAATAATTTGAATTGTAAAATTACTGTTATACGCCATTTATTGGATACCTAAAATGGAACATAGATCAATAATAAGTGGCACTAAAAGGCAGTACAATTTGGGTTGGGCTGAAATATCAATTTTGTATGTTAAAAATATTAACACAAAGACATAAATTTATCAATCTTCTTGTGTTGATAAACTTATGTCTTCGTGTTAATATTTAAATTTACATGTTGTATTGATATAATTATGTCTTTGTGTTGATAATTTTAATATACTGAACTGAAAGTTATTAGTTATTACTGTAAATTAGTTAGCACACTAACACAACCCTATATATATATACATATAGATTTGTGTTAAAATGACAAGCCCTCTTAAAGTGACACCACTTATACAGCAATATTATAAACGCTACACAACAATATTATAAACCCTACATAACAATATTACAAACACTACACAACAATCTATAATATTGCTGCACAATCAAATGACCAACAATATTGCTGTGTAACGTTTATAATATTACTATATAAGTGGTGTCACGGTGTCACTTTAAGAGGGGTTGTCATTTTAACACAAACCGATAAGAATGTTTAACAAAAATATATAAAGATAAGATTGTCTTACAAAATTACACTAAACTACACATTTTTTCATTAAAAAGGCTTGGAGGGCTCCAGTTGTTGCTTTGTCGCCAGGGTTGAATGAGAGAACACATTTGGATACTCCTTGCGTAGCACGTCCATGCTGTTGTTTCCGTATATTCCTCCTGCAACGATGTAGATTTTCGTTGAAGAAGGATTCCCCATCGCCTTGAGCAAGAAAGCTGCCTCTCTTTGAGACATGGGGCAGTCTCCCTGCAACCGTCTCTCTTTGCTGTTGATCTCCTTCTCCTTCCAATGCTTCACGTTGTACCTCATCTCGCGAAGCTCCTCTGCTTCCAGAGGAGCTAAGATTGTGGTTGCACCTAGTGAACGCAAGCATGTCTTTCTCGTACCTGATCCAAACGAAATCAAACTAGGTCAAAAATTAATATTCTTTAACATACCAAGGTAAAAAGTAATACTAGTAGGATACTTTAATTATACCTCAAGTGAAGAGCAATGTAAGGTACGTCTTCGCCTCTGAGGCGCTCAACCAGTTTCTTTCAGAACTCTTCAATCTCAGGGATGTAGCAAAGGGCCTCATAGTTAGAACGGCATCTCAGCTTCTGTATGGAGGAGGGAAGGCCATTGTTGGTAAGGTGAGTAATTTACACAATATCCAGATTTCATCAATCGAAATAGCAGATAAACAAAGTTTGAATTAGTGTGATACCATCTCCTGCAAATTCATGGGGTAGCACATGTTGACATGGAGGCCAGACCAGATAATATCAGCAAGGATCTCGTTGACAGCTCCCGTTGGATGACACTGATCCCACCATATATGACTAGAGGCGTTCGAGCAAGCCATGTCAGAAGATATGCACAGTATCCAACCCTGATAATGGCCTAGGCCGCAGCATGCATCATTCGTGACATTAAACCCTGGAAATGAAACCGAAATCTAGAATTAGCCGTAAGTTCTCCTAGCACGATATGAAACAAAGCAATTAACATTCTCACCATAACGATCAGAGTTCTTCATTATGTCCATTGAGCCTTCAAATGCATCGCAGAAGACAATGTTGGCCCCTTCAAGCTCGTGGTTGAGTTTTTCGACCATGTATCTCATAGCATAGTTGAACTCCACTATCATGTCGTTTATCATCTCTACACACTCTCCATTCTCGCTCTCATACAGCCATAAGTAATAAGGGGCACATCCCAGAGGAGCTAGTCCCATTACAACCACATTTCTCACATTTGCAGTGTACAGATTCTGCAATACAAGTATAGCAACAATCTTTGATAACAAATTCGATATTCCCTTAATCACCTAAGTAACAACACTCAATTAAACATAAAAAAGATCACAATAACAAGGAAGAAACGATTCCAAAAGAAGTGAAGTGTAAGAAGCAATGCAACATAGTCCTTACAGGTTACCCGAGACGAGTCTATCTCAATAATAAGTGAATGTAGAAGCCGAAAGGGCAGATGAAGATTCCTTACCTGAATCTCGACCTAGGAACTGGTTGAAGCTCCAAGGCAGGTACAAGGATTGCACTTTGGATTCATTTAGGAGATAGTAGTGTATGTAGTCGTTGCTCCCAATCAAAATATAGAATATGGAGTTGGAAACCAGACTTTTTGCTGCAACCTCCCCCATGGTGATAATGAACTGCTGAAACGTGTCCATCACCTGCTGGATCTGCTGAGCAAGAGATATGTTGCCCCTGTATAAAATATTGAAACAAGATGTTACTATGTAACGCAGGAAACAAATGCAATCCACAAATTTAGCATTTGAAGCACTAGAAACTTTCTGTAGAAAAACATATTACCAATCAAGAACCCTAGTTTTTATCTTCCAAAAACATTAATTAGTTTTAACCAAAACATGCTCAAAATCATCTTACAATAGAATATGATACTCAACAACTTATATGCCAGTCTACTGCAAAATGCAGCATATAATTTTATTTTATCAACTCCTAATCAAAAAAACACACTTTTCCATATTCAACGCATCAAAATAACCATCTACTACAAACTAGTAGTATATATGATTAATGGAATCATTAACGCATAGTCATCATAATCCTCCATTTTGATCTACAGAATATCCAATTCCAGTTACACACGAAAATCCAAACCTTAATCGACTCCTCTAAAGCACGAAAATTCAGAGTATTTAAAAGCTTATCAACCAAGCACCAGAGTCAACAATCCAAACCTCAATCGAATTAGATAATACAATAGAAATCGATGATACCTCACCGATTTCAATCAAATTTTGACAAATAAAAAACTTCCTCACCGATCTCGACTCGACGATCTTCTCCAAATGCTTAAACGCCGACCAGAACGGTCGAATCTCGCCGCCGATAACTATTTAAGAACAGAGTGGGAAGGGAGGTTTAGGGTTTTTCTGTCGAGGCGGTGAAAGTGAAATTTGCGGGGAAATCATTTTGTACAGTTTCAGTGCTCGTTGACATCTTTAAATATAAAATGAAATGTATTGCAAATAATTTTATGGCCACCGAGCACATTTATGTTGCTGGCAATTTGCGGAGCACATTCAAAAGTGCTCGGTATATTCCGACCACATTTAAAAGTGCTCGCCATTTTTTATAATATAGTGATTCAAAGAAGGATTTATAATTGTTGGTATAGTTGTCGCAATTAAGCTCAAGCAAAAAATGTTTGACATTATTATAACTAGTGTTAACCCACGTGCGATGCACGACGGAATATATTTTCATCATACGATTTTAAAATACTTATTAATTAATTAAAATAAAAACTAATATAACTATATAAGATTAAAAATAGAAAATTATACTATAAATAACAATTCAATAAATATACTCCAGTATTTAAAATGGAACCAAGACCAACACAATTATTTGGACACGAAGAAGAGAATATCAAGTGTTGATACTTTTGAAAAATAAGTTTAAAACAATCGTTCATATCTCTCTACTGAAAAATGTAAATCACAATATATACACGCGGTAATCTAACTATTGTAAGAAATATTGGGATACAATTCTCGAGTCAAGAATGTTATGATTCTTCCTCTCTAAGAACTGTAAGAAATATTGAGATAAAATTCTCGAACCATATATACACGCGGTACTCTAACTATTACAATCAAAAGAAAGAAAAACAACAATACATAAAATGGAAATTACAATAAAAATTATAAAATAAACTGAACTATAAGTCTAGTTGAGAAAACTCCTCTTTCAGCAAGACAAAGTACATTACGGTTAGTGCTCTCGGATTGACGTATTATCTCCAAAGATGAAATCCTCCTAACGTACATAACATCTCAAACCTGCTAGGCACCGATGATTTGATGGAGCTCCAAAAATTGAGTAAAACAATGTTCCTAAAATGTACAATAAAATGTTGGTGGAGAATACTTTAGTTGGTTTGATTCCTCCACAACTCTATGCCTTTTATAGGCACAAAATTAGTCCATGAGAGATCATGAAATTAAAACAATATAATTATAAATTTAAGATAATAGAAGTTACAAAATTTGACTTTTCTTATTCATTTTTGTTGTTAATAGCCATGTATTAAAAGTTTAATACGTTTCTTATTATGAATACCCGATATTTCTTACAGTTTAATTGCATAACATTAGTTCATTCAAACTAATTAATTGGATGGTGGTGATAAATTGCACTAATTCTTTAATCCTAATTAATATTGAATTGGTAATGGTAATAAATATGATAATGATAATGGTAATGGCAATTAATATTGAAATAGTAATAAATATACATGATAATGTATTAAAATGTACGTGACGGTTACAATTTTATTGGTAGAATATAAAAAAAACTTCCTATACATTATTTAATCTAAATTTATTTTAAAAAACGTGAGCTCCAATTCCAATATTATCAAATTGATCCCATAACTTATAAATATATTAGAATGAGGACAAAACTTATAAATATTTCAAAAGAACGCCAAAACTCGGCTTTTATATATGTATAGATAGATATAGATATTATTGTTGAATGATTAAGCTCAAGCAAAAAAAGTTTAACAAAGTCTCTTTTATAGGTGAGCACATTTGTAGTGGTCGGAAATAGTAAAAATTATTAGAATTTATTGGCTATTCATTGAATAATTAAACAATTTTTTTTATTCCGAGCGCGATATAGGTACTCGCCCTTTTGAAAAATATTTACCAACAATTCACTTGGCATAAGTTGAAAAATTAAACAAGTCTTTTTATTTCCGAGCACATTTTTGGTGGTCGGAATATCCGAAGCACGATATATGGTGCTCGCCGTGTTGAAAACTTCGACCAACTTTCGGTGCCTCATAGTTCGAGCAACTTTCTTGTAGTGTAATTAATTGTCAATTATAATGTTATTTTTATCAATTTTCCGAGTGCTCGTCAAATTTCGACCACCACGAATGTGCTCGCTTATAAAAAGACTTAGTGAAATCACCCGAGCTAAGCACTGTGTGTTAATATTTTTAGGAACAATGCCGAGCACATATATAGTGCTTGGCAAATTCCGACCACCTTTGGTGTGCTCGCATTTAAAAAAAACTTTTGTACTTGTAACATTTTCAATCATGACTAGCATTATATATTTTAATAATTAATTGTGTAAAATTGAGAATTTATAAAATTTTACGTTTTTATTTGAAGTTTGAACCATATAAATTAGTGCTAGTAACAGACTAATGAATTGCAAAATATAATGTTATTTTTCTCAATTGTCCAAGCACATATATTGTGCTCACTATTGGCAAATACAGTAATATTAAAATTTCACAACTATTTTTCTTATTACTCGAGCACATATACGGTGCTCGCCATATTCCGAGCACTGGTATGGTGCTCGCCTGTATTGGTGAAAAATATTCACAAGGCCGAGCACTTTCGTTGCGCCATAGGTCCCCTAAGTTAATTACCAAGCCGAGCACGTTGACCGTGCTCGTAATTGCTCGCAGCTAAGCCACCGGTTTTTGACATTGCCGAGCACCATTTGATGTGCTCGGTATTTTGGCGAGCACAAGTGAAGGTGCTCGGTATTTCCCGAGCACATTTTTCTATGCTCGGTCTTTTTGGTCGGGAAACAATGATTTTTTTTTTTTTTTTGTGGTCTTACGATTTCTTAAGAACTTATAATATACATATAGGAACTTGATCGGTGGATCTCATTGATTTTTTGGTCAAACCAAATTGATGGAGTTAGGTTATTGTTATTACTCCTAGTTATTACTACAACGAATTGTTTCATATACTATCAATTTGTAACTTATACTATGTGAGTATATATATTCATGTGTAGATAGCAATAAGATTTGATGGGTACAAATCTGAACAACTCTAGCTAATTTTTCTCTTCACAAATAATATAGATCAAGTTCACGATTCGTTCTTCAAATAACTAAAAATGAAATAAAAATCGGTTGATCATTTTCGATCCATATCGATCCCAATCCATTATTCATTGATAATTCCAAATTAGGATAGAATCGAATAAAATAAACTCTAAAAATAGATAGTACTCCAAGGGTTTTTATCCTCAATTTTTCTGTCTTCTCGCATGGGTTTTTCTCAGATTGCAACGACTAGGGTGGTGGTTACTTCAAGGATAATAGTGGAAGATTTGTAAAAATTTGGTCGGGGATTATGGCATTTCAATTCAAATTAACAATATCGACAAAAAGAATTGCATACGAAATACAAACCAAAACATCGGGGGCCCAAACAATTACTCCCTCCGTCCGCAAAAAATAGGCTTGTTTGTAGTCGACACGAGTTTTAATGAGAACTTGGTAAAATAAGAGATCAAATGTATAAAAAAATGGGTAAAGTAAGACAGACGAGGGAAAAAGAGGTAAAGTATATGAGATGAAAATTTTCCATTTTTATAAATAGAACTATTTTTTATGAACATTCCAAAATGGCAAAATGAGATTGTTTTCATGAACGGGGAGAGTTTTAAAATTTGAATATGTTCAGTGTTTGGAAACAACTCGAACACAAGCTATAGAAAAAGTCGTGCGTGAGAAATATATAATGAGAAAAATATGAATATTTTTTTGACGAGCATAGCATTGATATTAATTTTACTAGGATTATATTACATATTTTACATATCTATTGAATTGTTTTCTATTCTTAAATTATAAATATCATTCTTTACTCTAAATATATGAGAAAAATCAATAAGAATTACTCCCTCCGTCCTATAAAAGATGTCACGCTTTCCTTTTTAGTTTGCGCCATAAAAGATGTCACACTTTCCTTTTTAGTTTGTCCCACAAAAGATGTCACATTTTCCATTTTGGAAAATTTTCTCTCTCACATAAATATAAAAATTATATTTTCTCTTTTCATTTAATACACAAAACAAAAACTCATAAAATCCCGTGTCGTCCCACAAGTGTGAAATCTTTTGTAAAATTAATTCAAATGAAGCTCGAAATCATGTTATAATTTGACATAAAATTTCTGTATCATTTCTTTTTTATTGTTACGTACTATAATACAATATATAACATAATTAACTTTTAAGTAAATTTAATTATATTTAAAAATTTAAGGATATATTTATCTTTTCTCTAAAAACTTTATACACTTAATTCATATACATCCATTTATGTATTGAGCACTAAGTTTTGGGATTTGTACCCGTTCTAATCGAAGGTGTCGACTTTGTATCCATTATGAACTTGTCTTTAGCTTTAACGAAATACGCACATATTCAATCTTGGTTCGTTCATCTCTTCTTATTCAAGAGTATTTCGTAAATCAATCTTTAATTAGACATGAAATAAAAGTTTTAACATTCATTTCATTTAATCAAATGTAACTAAATGATGACATGCATCTCAAGTTTGGTGAAAACCTTAATAATGAAAGAGAGGGTATTACAACCAACTTGTTTCGATAGCATCGTGCGATTTTCAAGTTATTTCACACAGTGCGAATTTCAAGTCTTTACCAGTTACCCAATCGGTATAAAGTCAAGGGTGTTCCGTTGAGAGAATACCCCTCGTGGCCTTTCCCATCAGCCACCGGGCATCAGCCAAGGAGTTATGATTATAGATAATAACATGCATACTTATACTATTAGTGCGAAGATTGCACATAATAACACATGTACATAACATAAACATACATACTTATGCTCATCTCCGTCTAAAAAGTTAGAATCATTTTTTTGCAATTACATATTTCCAATTTGATGGTCCATTGATTATTTATCTTCACAAAGCTTTTATATTTCTTATGATACTGTTATAAGGGTAAAAAGGTCACATAATTATTAAACAAAGGTCAAATGCCTAAATGTCAAACATCCACATAATAACACAATTATCTACCTCGTAATCGTGGTGTGTCAAACAACATGGAACAGAATAGAAACTAAGCTTTTCAAGGTCAAACACTGACTCATTTCCTAAGCAATACTATCAAACACGCTCCGGTCAGTCGACGTAGAGGTAGGCGTCCTACCCTAATGATTTAGGTGAAAGCCAATTTTTAATCATACATATAAAAAGATAATAAACCAAGTACAAAAAAGTTATAAATAAATATAAATATTCCAATTTTAATTTCCCGTTACTATTCCAAACCCATTATTGAAAGTAATTCCAATTTTAGGATAAATTTGAAATGCATCAACTCAAATTTACAGAGGAAGAACACCTACATATGGAAGAACACCCTCCCGCGACTTCGCCGGGAGCTTCCTCAGCTAAAAAAAATTAAAAGAAAAAGGAATTAGAGCAGTCATATGAGAGAGAGAGAGATAGATAGATGAGATGAAATGAAATGGAACTTAATTGCTCCGCCACTGGGCAATACTTAGTCGACGTAGAGGTAGTCGTCCACCGTGAGGTCCCTCTTCGGGCCGAACCGGTTGACGAGAAAGAGATGGAGGATGTCCAGCCGGTAGACGCTGAAGGTCCCGTTCATTTTCGGGAACCCTGCAAAGCCCGGGTGGGCTTTGAACAGGGCCTGCTCCGCCCGAACACCCTCCCGCGACTTCGCCGGGAGCTTCCTCAGCTAAAAAAATAAATAAAAAAAGAGAAATTAGATGAGATGAAATGATATAGATGAGATGAAATGAAATGGAACTTACCTTGTCGGAGATGGTGATCTTCGGACACTTAGGCGACTGGGTGTCGACGCCGTCGCAGCCGTCGTCGACGTACGCCTCTGAGATGGCGAGGCTGACCCGGGCATCCTTGGCGGCGGCACTTCCCACCGGGTCAAGGCGGGAAAGAAAGAAGTAGGGTTACCCGGTTCCGGCGTCGGAGAATGAGGCCGGGTACCCGAAAGGGATGAAATCTGGGGTATTCGTAGAGAGAACACCCCATGTGGCCCTCCCCACCAGCCACCGGCGTAGCGGGGAGCATCTGACACGTCTGGACGGTCCCAGACGTCGGCCCTGAGAGTGGTGGTGGGAGTGGGGAGATCAGTAGTGGTGGTTGTGGAGGTGGCGGTTGGAGTGGTAGTGGTGGTGAGGGTGAGGGTGATCACAAGAAGAAAGACGAGGGAGGGAGAGAGAGAGAGAGAGAGAGAGCCATTGGAAGTGGGAGATAAATGAAAATGGACGTTGTATAGTATCGTGCGAATATCAAGTAATTGTATAGTACCGTGCAAATTTCAAGTAATTGCAAGTATCGTTCGAATTTCAAGTCACAATGATACAATCAACGTTTTTGACATTGTCGACTCGTCTTCTGGAATAAGCTATTTTAATTTTATATTTTAAATACATTTAACTTCATTGCAAAAGAAATGATTATATATAATCTATTATCTAGCACTGTGCGAATTTCAAATTATTCTTATGACGCGGATTTCAAAGTCCTTATTCTCGTTATTTTCTTTTATATGAGTTGTTTTGATTGAATACCAATTACCAAGTAAATATAAATGAGTTCATAACCTTGATCATTGTGATTGTGACAAATACTTGAATTCAATCATATTGGCCTAGAAAAATTTTTGTCTCGTAATTATTTTTCCAACACCCACGACCACATCATTGTGCATTTCATATAATTTCTTATCATTATACACGTATCCAAATAATACTATTATATTACCAATATTAATTGTAACGTAGAATTATCCATAAAAAGAACGGAGATTATGATATTAATGTGTTCCACGTATATATTTTAGTTTTAAATAATATGTGAGTGGGAGGAATTACATAGTGATATGTAGTGCCTCTTTACCATTTATAGTAATTATGAATCGAGACTCCTATTCGCGGGATGAGGGAGTACCAATTACCAAGTGAGAACTAACGAGTTCATAAATTTGATCATTGTGATGGTGACAAATACTTGAATTCAATTATATTGACCTTGAAACTATTTAAACTAGGAGATTTAATTACATGCGGCTTAACTAAACTCCGAGGTTTAATTACTTAGGATTATTTAAATCCATACATTCAATTAGAAAGATCCCAACTCAAAATTTAATTTCAATCTAACCCTATAATAATAATATCAAGTCCAATCTTTTAAATTATTTCAGCCCACAATACCCTTAAAGTAGGCCCACATCTAAATTAAACTGAATATCCACTCAAGAGTTACTCCCCAACAATTAATAGGGACTCGGCCCAACTATCAAATATACTTTGGCCCAACCATAAAAGAATTAAACTAGGCCCAAGATCATAATTGAAGAGGGTTCGATTATTTTTAATAAATAAGGAGTAGTAAAGAGTAAAGTTAGCATGCATCTGAGCAACACATTCGTATACACTATACAACGGTTACTTTTAGTATAAAAATGTAGCTTTAGTTTTTATTCGAGGATGTTATTTTAGCCGAATTTATAGCAGTAATAGCTAAAAATATTGTCAATACTTATTCCATCAATGGACCTTTCATGTATTTATTTTGTTTTTCTTAATTTGATTGCGTTCCACACTCCCTGATTGATTTGATTCAAATATTACAATATATTGCTTCTATCATCCACAAAAGTATACCACATTTACCTTATTTTAAAATATACTGATTTCATATGATGAAATATATAATCTCACACTCTATATTGTCTCTATCATCCACAAAAGTATACCACATTTACCACTTTTGAAACACCCGCCTATCTGCTCCAGTCATATTGGTTAATGAAAATTCCCTAAACAAGCAGCAAGCAATGTAGACTGGTGAAAGTAATCCTTGAAAGCCATCTAAAAATTGAGAAAAAAAAAGGTACTCGTACTACCGAAAAGTTGAAATATGTGTTGGTGGGTATAGGTTCCAGAACCCACAAACAATTATGAGATTCAATACTTAAAAATCATGCGAATAACTCACTTTGAATTATGTGCACTCTCCGTCAAGCTGATACCATCCTGATAGGCAAGCACATTGAGATTTATAAGATAATACATACGAAAGAGAGTTATTATAAAATAGTACTGCGTCATCCTATACACCTTTAATTTTTATAAGACAGATTGTTACACTTACATATGACATATCAAAAGAAAAATCAGTTGGTTGTAAAAATGGAAATTAAAATACTTAAGCATACAGTGCACATCTAATTAAATACTAACAAATTAAATCATACTACTATCTAGCATGATGTGCCAAAATAGTGAAAATACATATAACAATAAAATATATTCCCATATCTTTAACAAAAGTGACAAAGACCAAAGTTTAGTTTTATATTTCTATACACTTATTTACATATGAGCAAAACATAGTAACTGTTGTTTTTAGATTTAAGTGAAGATAATTGTCATAGTGTCTTATCTATTAGTAATTTTTTATCGTTACTATGCACTTATTCTCAGAATACAAGTCCTACTTTTTTTAATTATACCCTAACTATACAGTTCCAAGTAGGAATGAAGAAACCTACATATTTCCATCTATACACGCCCCTCACTTATAATCCACGTGAATTAAATTGGCAGGATAAAGAGTAAAGAACTTCACCTTTTTAGCCAAGTCATGATAGATTTTTCCAATTTCATTTGATGGATAAGACACCCTTGGCCTGTTGGATGCATTATAGAAGCTTAAGCGGCCATATATATCAGCCTCCTTGAATTGGGAGAATTTTAGGTGATTGAGAAAAGATCATCAAAGATTTCTAGGTCTAAGCTGGCCAAACTTTACCCTGGTAAAGGAAGGACAATATCTTCAATAGAATACTTCTCAGCAGCAATATCCTCCTCAGTTATGACCTGTACGTAAGAAGGAAGTGATACACATTTTCTATCATGATTAATTCATACTACTGAATGACAAAAAAAAAAGGACTAATTGTGCCCTGTACATACTTCAGTATTTTTTATTTTTAGCCCGTGTTATTTTGTGAAGGGTGTGAATATTTACTTTTTTTCAAAATATATCAGGAAAATTGAAAAAACTAAGCAAACATGAGTTGAACTAAATATTTAACGTGCCTAATTATACCATAATGAAGCAAATTACGAAAACAAATTTAAGTGATTTACTAAATTAAGAGCCTGACCACAGTTTCCCTGTTATTTTCTCAAACAATCCTGTATTTCTAGTCCAAAACTTAAATCATCAATAGGAATAAGCTTCAAATGAAACGAGGTTAGAGTGTAATAGGTAACAAGGCCCCAATTCGGTTGAACATACCAAGATCAGATGAGAATTAGATTTCAACAGATTACACGTATGTGAAGTCATGTTCATTAATTTCAGTTTAAAATACTCATTAAATCTAGCATAGAAAGACTTGCAGAACAATACCTTAACAGATGCATTTTTTACTTCAGAAAGATCAGCCACTGGTATGTCCTCAAGATTGCAATCAAAGTGTGTATCATCATCGCCAGTGTCATCTTCACACTCCAAAGGAGATGTTAATGTTTCTTTGTCATTATCTTCTTCTTTGCAGTATACTAAATCACCCAATACAACCTGGTTGAACTCTGCATTTGTTTTATATGCCATAGAAGAATCATGAAATTAATATCAGGTATACTCGTCACCCCAGCAAGTAAAATCATAATCAAGCCCCAAAATTGTTGTTAAGAAGATTGAAGATCAAGTACAAGACACAAGACTTCAAAGATTGCTGAAAGATCAAGTGTGAAGAGAAGAATCGAATAGTAGAATTAAAGATTACACAACTACTAATTTTGGTTTGAAATAACTTTAATTTTGTACACCTTTTTTTATTTATTGAATCAATTACAATATTGTACTAAATATAATTTTAGTGTTATAAAGTAGTTTTATAATTGATCTAACTAGATGATATAGTAGATTAGGATTAAAAATCTGGGTTCATCATGTTGTGTTACCAGTGTCACTATTTCCCAACAAATGTCATCAACTTATATATTTTCTCTTAAAATTCCTAACTTACATTTTCTGTTGCTTGATTATATTGTAATCCCCAAGATTCCTTATTTTGAGTAAGGAGATGGCTGTTAGGTGTTGTTTTATGTTAAGTTCAATAATAACTTGGATCCATTAATTTCACAAATTTGTATAGTTTTTTCTTAATCCTAATTAATAGTGCTATGTCGATGGGTCTACTAAATCACCTTACAGAAAGTGTTAACAGAAAACTCTAAAGCCTGCATACCATAGTTTTGAACTCTCATACTCGCTGCATGGTTCCATAAATAGCTCTGATAACTATGCACAAACCTGGAAGTTGAGAAACAGTACACACAACGTCACTAAATGGAAAGAATGGGATTCAACTACAAAAATGTTTTAACACAACAATATGTGAACAAGTCAACAAGTATGTACCATCAAACAGCTTAAAATAAACATCAAAATAAAATAGACAATCAAATCATCAACGTTTAGCACTTCAACATTACTTTCATTAACAATTCATTAGCAGAATTGACAGTTGGCCTTGCGTTGAATTAATGGAATTTTAATTGCCAGGTGCTTTGACAATGGTTCTTGTTTCTTTCGACTGCAACTCAATCATTTTTAGAATTCATTTAAGGGATAACCTTGTTTTGTGTTCCCAACTATCAGCATTTCAAGAAAAAAATCCCTACCTAAGCGAAAAGATTGAGTTGTGTCTAACTTGATATGATTCGGCGGCAGTATGATGAGTAAATATGGCAGATTTTTATGTGGATTACAGCAGTAGTTTAATTAAGTTGGATTTGTTTTTTACGGTTACTCATGTTTTGTGCACCCAAATTATAGTCTTTTTCAGGAAATATCCCAAGTGGTATATATAAATCAAACATTTCTCAAATTGAGGGTTTTAAGGAAAACGTGAAAGTTGGGGACATAATATATAATTATAAAAAAATCCACACAAAAAACTATAATCCACCTAAGAATCCGGTTGCGGATTATGTCAAGCAGGGCAAAAATCAAATATCTCACAAATTTGGCATAATTGAAGAGAAACTGCAGTTGGAGAAAACACAAAAAGTAGGTGACACAATACATGATTAACCTTTTATTTAATCATCTGAAGTGATAGTTAGAAGCTATAAAGCGTGACAATGGCCCCCGGGTCCAAATTTTTACGTCCCCATATCGTATCATACACGTATTTCATATTCGTCTCCATGCTTCCTAGGTTAGGAGTGGAAATTTTGTACATTAATCAGTTTTTTAGAATAATTGATGCTGTGAGTCTCAACCTTTTTATCTGCAAACCAAAAGCTTATAAGGTACTTTTTACACCATTACATGTGGTTTCTATCCAACTAATCTACTGCTGACCCTAGTTAACACAACTAAGTATCTTAAAAGCAAGCAAAATTAATATTTATAAACCCATAGAGTGCAAGGACGAATGCTGATAGCAATATACAACATGAAGGCAGTTATAAAACTTACATCATTCTCAATGTCCTAGGTATTGCCAACAAAGCTTGTAAGTAATTCCCAGGACTCTTTTGGAAGCATTGCAGCTAAATATCAAGGAAATGTAGTTTGTCACGATCAACATATAGACACTCAAAGCGTAGAAGTATATATGATTCAATCAAGTCAAAGAGATGAGCAGGATAGTTTGAAAAGCATAAGCATAATAGCATATAGATAGCTAATAAGTTAATACAACGACTTAAAGCTTAAAACTGCTGCTTCAGACATAAGCTTACATGGTAGCTTTAAGCATACGCTACCTGAAATCCACCTAAAATGGCTTATCCATAGTTGCTTGAACTATTTTATATATGTTCGTTACATGAGAACATACAAAGATGAGCACTTTGATGTGAAGTCAGCCAAATAAAATGTGGTGATCAAAAGGCATGATCAATCTAAGGAGCCATATGAATGACGATAACATCACAACTCAATTGGGTATGAGTCTTACAGCATCAGTAACGAGTATAGATGTTTCAGGATATCAAAGATATGAGGGTTTTGTAGGTCATGAACCCATTAAAGTAGTATATACTTATAAGACGGTATTTTGGGGATGTAATGTTGTTGCAGGGACCGTCCTGAACCTCATATAAGTGCTACTTCGTCCCAGGTTATTCAACCTATACCTCATTTCTAGCATACAGATAAATCTGGTGTGTTTTTAGTCAATAATCAACTCAGAAAACAAAACTTTTGATCAATACCCTTTCTAAGGCAACAATTGCATTAAGAAACAAGATGCAACATATAAAACTGAATAAACCTTCTAGATCCGCCTTCCAAGTTCCAAAGCCTTTAGGGGCATTGTAAATGTTCCCTAGCTGACAATAAGTGGGAATGAGACAAGAATTTTGATACACCATGGAGAGTTTATAAGCGTGGAAATAGAGAGGTGGTTTGGCCTGCAAATTCGACGGAGTAAAGAAGGGGAAGCCGTTGCAAGATTATCTCGACTATAGTTATTAGCATATTTAATTTGTTACATTTATTTGCATATCAGTTTGTTGCTAGTATTCCTCATTCAGTTAATTGTAAAGTCTATATATATTGAATAGCCCAAAGGACTGAGATCATCTTTTGGGAAAAGTCAGTATATTGGACGACATAGTCGTAAGGCCTCTTCGGAGGATTTCTGCATTGTTACATTCTCTTTTCAATCAATAAAGTCAAGTTTCCCCCTTTTCCATCTCCCTTGTTTTAGTAAATCTGTTGAGCACTTCTCGTGCTCTTCTTAATCGATCGCCTTCACTCTATCAATTAGTGCGGTGAACGATGGTAGCAACTCGGAGTACGGACTCTCGCCTAGACGGATTAGAGAAGGCGGCTGGGAACTGGAGACGGGAATTGATGCCCTCCGAAATCAACTCAAGACCACTGATGACCGCATTTCAGCGGTCGCATCTCAACTGGAGTTATTTATCGCGGAGGTACGGACTGCTCTGTCAACGGGCAAATCGACCGGGGCATCAGCCTCAGGCACTGCCGATTCAACGACTAAGGAGGACCCACCTATGGCGAACCCAGGGGGAAATTCCACCCTGATCATGCCCACTTTTGACGGCACAGAGGCGGTGGCTTGGCTAGCACGAGCTAAGCAGTATTTTCTGGTATCTGCCACGGCCCCCGAGAAGCGAGTAAAGGTGGCTATGGTCGCATTGGCAGGCCCGGCTTTGCCATGGTAACAGTTGCTTATTAAACGCACCCCGAATTTGGATTGGGACTGTTTTGTGCAGGAGCTTATGAAGCGCTTCGGAAACAATGGCGCTGTGGATGAGTACGAAGCGTTTGCGGCAGTCCGTCACACCGGCACCCTCGCTGAATTTGTGGCAGCATTCGAGGCTCGATTGGCCTTAGTTCCGAATCTGGCTTACCACCAGTATTTGGGTTTCTTCATGGCAGGCCTACGTCATGAAGTTCGGACGCAGATGAAGGCTGCCAAGATCACAAACTACACTGATGCAGTCCAGTTTGTACTGGATGTCGACCAAGTGGCCGGAAGTCCACCGGCCCAACCCCAGTCACCTGTAGGAACGTTCCAGCCAGTGTCACAGGCACCCACATATGGCAGATCATTTAAGAAAGCCCCCCCTTCGTCCAACTCCTCAAATTCTGTAACCGGTCCTTTCCGCAACTCACAGCAGAATTTCCGGCAAATGTCTTCGGAGGAGTATAAGCGACATTTGGCAGCAGGTACTTGTTTTAAATGTTGTCTTAAGTATGGACCAACGCATCGCTGCCCTCCTAAGACGCTGAATGTACTGGTTTACGAGGAGGAAGACCTGCTGGATGACATGACCCCGGATGAGAAGGAGGCAGTGGAGGCAGAAATTGAACTTCGGCTGTCAGAATTGTCTTTCAATGGCCTTGACACATCCGAGACTATGAAGCTTTTCGGATCCCTCAATAATCACGATTTATTGGTGATGGTAGACAGCGGTGCCAGCCATTGTTTCGTGTCGGATAGGGTGGTGGCACAGCTGCAGTTACAGGTCACTCCTACCGCGCCTTACTCTGTCCGATTAGGTGATGGATCATTAGTCCGAGCAGAAGGTATTTGCCGCGACATTCCCTTATTACTGGCATCTGAAGTTTTTGTGGTACCGTGCTATGTTTTTCCTCTGCGAAATATCGATATAATCCTGGGTGTTTCGTGGTTGAAATCTCTGGGAGACGTCACTGCAAATTGGGATAACCTCTCTATGAAGTTTCCTTTCAACGGGAGGCTGGTCATACTCCAAGGAGACCCCATCCTCACGCGTCGGGAGTGCTCCGCACGGGACATACATGCCTTGGAATCCGGCGATGAAGGCTGGGTTTTGTGCTCCTTAACCGGCCCCGCCGAGCCCAATTTTGATTTTGCAGATAATCTGACTGATGCGGCCCGACGTCAGCTTCGTGACCTCACGGCAGAATTCCCAGCGGTCATGAACCCCACGACCACTCTGCCCCCGAGCCGACGAATCGACCGCCAGATTCCACTTCAGCCAGGGTCACTCCCTGTCAGATATAACCACTTACAAAAGGACGAAATGGAGCGGCTGGTCGCAAAGATGCTTGCTTCCGGGATTATCCAGCCAAGCACTAGTCCTTACTCAAGCCCAGTCCTCCTCATGCGGAAAAAGGACGGGTCTTGGCGGTTCTGCGTCGATTATCGCGAACTAAATAAGCGCACTATACCGGATAAGTATCCAATTCCGGTCATTCAAGAACTCCTCGATGAATTGCATGGTGCACGATGGTTCAACAAATTGGATTTGAAAGCCGGGTATCACCAGATTCGCGTCGCGGCCCCAGATATCCACAAGACAGCTTTTCGGACTCACTCGGGCCATTACGAGTTCCGGGTCATGCCTTTTGGAAATAGAGAGGTGGTTTGGCCTGCAAATTCAACGGAGTAAAGAAGGGGAAGCGGTTGCAAGATTATCTCGACTAGTTATTAGCATATTTAATTTGTTACATTTATTTGCATATCAGTTTGTTGCTAGTATTCCTCATTCAGTTAATTGTAAAGTCTATATATATTGAATAGCCCAAAGGACTGAGATCATCTTTTGGGAAAAGTCAGTATATTGGACGACATAGTCGTAAGGCCTCTTCGGAGGATTTCTGCATTGTTACATTCTCTTTTCAATCAATAAAGTCGAGTTTCCCCCTTTTCCATCTCCCTTGTTTTAGTAAATCTATTGAGCACCTCTCGTGCTCTTCTTAATCGGTCGCCTTCACTCTATCAAATTTTCCGTAAAGCTTCTAATCAGTGTGTACAAGTTAACAAGCAAGCCTAATCAGCCAGGGTTCTTAGAAGATCCGGCAGGGCCGCAGAGGTGTCTAATGCTAGTCTTAGAGCTTCCAGGTATTCCCAGGTATCATTTCATTTCCCTAAATAAGACATCAAGCTTGGTGCTTTTTAATTCCCATTTGCTCTGGAGAAAAAAGTTAATTGCCTTTTTTTGTTGATTCAGGAGGTGGCATTTAAATGTCAACATAGTTGGATGACATTGGCATAATAGGGTGTCAGATGCACGCACAATATAGGACTTACAATAGCACGTTCTGCAACAAGATATCGTGGTAACTGCCTTAAAGTACCCTCAAAGTCACCACTCTCCTTGATATATTCTCTTATCTGTCTTGTTGGCATCCTTCTGTGATAAAAAAAATCTCAGTCAAGAAGCAACATGCAACAATTTAAAAGGACATTCTTTTCCAGGAATATGTAAATAAGTGGACAGCAATACCCAGGAATATGTAATAAGTGGACAGCAATGCAAAAGGATATCTCCTTCTCGCGGCTCCAAAACCATGGTTACAGCAGCTTTCCATTCCCCTCGCAGTAATGCGGCTCCAATGAGATGTGTTGCTATAGAACTGCTTCCAAAACGCTATAAACACCAAACGCAATTGTCAATTAATGCAGAAAAACAGTTTTCCATGGTAAAAAGTTGATAGCTTAAGTCATAGATATAAGCAGGCATATTTGAGATCTCAAGGGTCAAGAAAAGCTAATATCACATTATCACTTAACTGATAATGTGAGTGGGTTTTGTCAGTCACCTACATTGAAATGCATTGGTTGGTTCAAATCAGCGTATCTAAGTTGATGAGAATTAGGAACATGAATCCTTAGACAGAGCATATATTCATCACCAACAGTATGGACAGGGGTAGCTAGAAGGTTGGATGTAACAAGTTAAAATTTAAAGTAGTAGCTGAAGTTTCTCCTTTGTAGGATTTGTCAAACGTGAGTGATATCCCATATGCTAGTATGGATATGGGGCCTAAAACTGCTCTCAGATCTTTAATAAAAAATATTTGACAATATGCACAGAATTAAACTTAAAGTAGGAGAGAGAATAGTTGGATCCATTAAATAACCTGCAAACCAAAATAGTTGATAAATACATTCTCCCCTAAAGAAGTAGCAGCTGCTCTAATAATATCTTCATTCTCAGCACTGATGCTTCTGCACAAACGGAAAGTGGAAACATTGAAAAGTAGATTCATTATGCATATCCGCATATATTATGTTGGAATTTTAGTGTATTAGCACTTTAATTCTAAGGAAGAATGTTGGAATTTTAGTGTTTATCACTTTAATTTCTAAACAATTCGGCTGCTTCATTAGAAGCTTGTTTTATCTTATTTTAGTGTTTGAATTAACTGTTTTAACAGTTTTTAAACAGTTATTAACAGTTTGGAATCAGTTTTAGTTAATTAACTGCCTTGGCAGTTAATTGTCGACGGTTTAGGCTGATTTTTTGATTAAATACAGATCAGAGAATGAACAATCATCTAAGGGAAACTTAGTCTTATCCGATCATAGATTTTGTGCACTCAAAATACTTGATCTGAAAGTATTTTATACGATTCTAAGTTATCCAAGTCTTCTAATAAGGATTCCCTAATCCTAAGTCACAAAATCATCATTATATATCTTACTTAACATATTATATCACAATCAGTATATTTACATTTTCATGTCTAATAAAACGATCACCTTAATGTACTTGTAAATCTACTTCCTTGGAGTTGCCCGAGAACAAGTCCTTCATTAACATGGCTATAAACGAAAAAATATGAATCGTAATGGTACAAAATAACAATACACATTCCATTGCAAGTCATGCACTTACCAGAAGTTTCCAACTTTAATACCAATCAATTTCTCATTAAGTGCAGCTAACTTACTTTCCGGCTGCTTGAAAACTGTAACCTAAATGCAAAAACAAATCAAAGCGCATGGACAGAGTATGGCGTATATAAACATTTTGGAACCTTAACAAGGCTAACAGAAAAGGAAAGTTAAGCCACTCCAATTCTCCAAATCCACTATCATCTTCAGAAATCTGACATTTTGGTTTGATTCAATTCATAAAACTATTGTATTCTGTTATTTCATCACAATAGATTCGAAATTATTGAGGAATTGGACAGAGTGACAATAAAATTGAATGGTGTGTTTTTTTTTTTTGGGTTGAGATATGGACAAAGAGCATCACAAATTCTGAAGAATTTATATTGAGTAGAAAAAATTAAATGAAAATACCCTGAGCGGTTACTGCACGATTATCCTTTGTGCCAGCAAAACCAAAGGACCTGGGCTGCCAAACAGGAATTGGAAGACATAATAATTTCAGGTTATACATCATAGGAAGCAAACAATGTATGTGAAAATTAAATAGATGGATCATGGAACAGATGTTGCATCAATCTAATGATGAATAATATCCATACTAAGCAGTAAAGGAAGCAATTAGTAAGTAGTACAGCAACTTCCAAGTCCCTACCTTAGTGCCAAGCATCTTAGCAAGGAGCCCAAGGGCTTCTTGTGTATCCTTGTTCTCCTTGTAAAGATGAAACCTGAGAATGTAATAACAATTCCTATAATCAAATTACATGACTAACAAGTAACAAGGAGCTATTACCTTTAGGGGTAACAATGCTTTTTGATAAATAGCTTACTTTCATCAAACTATCAGAAGTACAAACTCACTAAAAGAAATGGACATTGGCCACATGTTTGGAGATACACTGAATCCTAGACAATAAGTTTCATCCGTTGCCATAAAAAAAGATATTAATTGTAAATATATAAACTCAGTACACCTGTACCACAACAATGATGATAAACCTTAAGCAACCAGCTAACAGAAGTTGGTAGAGCTCTAAAAGGTCAAATGCAATGACAATTTAACCTTGTTAAATTAGATGACATATATTAGTCCAAACTCAGTAAAATTCTCTCCAGCTACAAAGTACAGGGGCTTATAAGTCGATCTGAGAGAAAATAAATCTACATCTTAATCCTTTTAGTATTATTCCCCTGCTTCTAATACTACAACTACCTCCACTTATGAACTTTATGAAAAGCATAATTTGCTTTCTCAATTTTAACATGTGACAAAGGTGAAAGGAAATATCATTTATACCTTCAACGATGGTACTCTGCATTACCCTATTAATCTAACTCATAGACCCAGAATAATAACTACTGTCAAAATGGTAAGTGTCACGCTCCCTCATGAAACTTCAACATTTAGATGTCATATTGTTATCTTTCTTTAATCTCATAAGTTCCATATAATATTTTCTTTTCTAAAGCCAATTGTCCAGTTTTATGAAGGATTTGGAGATGCAAAAGAGAGATCAGACATTTTTAGTCAGTCATACTTCAATGTATTATACACATTAAAAGGGCTAAATAAAATGGATAGAAGAGGCATCACCTAAGAAACTTGCCAAGGTTCTCTGGCCAACTACTATCGGAGCCTCTAGAATCATATGGTTTATCATCTCAATTTTTTCTTTTCCTGGAGTTCCTCCCCTGCCATTGTTACTTCCTGAATTCATTCGCACACGATTACACTTCGATGAAGAATCAGGCCCATCCACTGTGTCAGTAACAAGGAATTTCATTCTCTCCTTGAAGAAGTTATGAACAGCCTGAAAAAAAAATGTTTTTCAATAAACAAAAAAAGGATGGCACATCAAACTTCAGATGTACTAAAGTCAGCATAATTTGATCATCATACAGTTCGATGAGATTTTTCAGAGCTCGGACAAAGAACAATAGATTCATCATCATTAATAACTCCTGAAACAACTTGATCATTGAGTTTTTTCAATTTCTCAACATCAGAATCACCAGCAAGAACTCTGAACGATTCTATCTCATTGATATAATCTCTATCCTGTAAATCAGCTACTTCTACTTTCTTTTCCACAGCAATCTATCATATGAAATTGTAAGTTAGTATACTGCATATTCTTTCATGTATTATTTCTCATGAATAACTAAGACCTAAGTGCACACCTCCAACGGGGAGAGTCCAGTGTAGTTAAATGAACAACATTTCCATCCAAACCCACTTCATTTACAATAAAATCTGAATATCTGAAAAGGAGTAAAAAGGTTACACAGTTATACCAGCTTCTGCAAACAATTGCATAAAATTCAAGCGAATCCACTTACTTTAAAGATGCATAATGAAAAGGTGATGACATTCAGTTTTATTTCATAATTGTAAATGCAAAGTTTCTTTCTATTTGTAGCTCTGCAATCAAACCACGATTCAACTATAGCAGGTATTGTTGATTGGAGTACAACTGTACAAGACACATTATCCAGAAGGTCAACATATTTATACATGATATGCCTCTCTGGTAGGGAATAATTGTCAATTCACCTTCAGCAACTGCTCAAACTATCTCATCTACAGACTAAAATAAGAATTGAGGGCCTGGTTTACATTTAGGGTGGTGGACGGTTTAGTAGATATAAGGTTTGATATGATAAAATCAAGTAATCCATCCCATGTTTACTTCTCATGTGTCAATGAAGAAATGATGGATCATATCCCATCTCTTTTAAGTGGGTACATATCATCCATCCAGTCATTCCAACCCAGATTTAAACGATCTAGTTAATGACTTCTGATAATAATACCTTTATCAAAATGAGTAAATCATATCACTATGCCATATACATATGGATCCGTCATATATATTACATTATATTCTCTATAACATTGATTCAAATGGGACTATAACAGTGAAGAATCACAATAATCAATGGCATAACTATAATCAATATCCATGGCAATAACTGGTGCTAGTGAGCTCCTGATTTACCGATTGCGATGTAACATGCAATGTGATGATGTTTAAGTGCATTTGCAGCGTAATAAAAAAAATTAGAAAAAGGAAGAAACCTCTGCTTGAGAATTCCTCGGAAGCCGGGAAGCTGAGAAATGTAGCAGAGAATCCCAACTTGAGATTCTTCGACGGAATTCATGCTCATCTCAGGCCGGTGGGAGTAGGGTTTTTAGAGAAGAGGAGATTTTCAGAAAGGGTTTAATGTTTTTCAGTGATTTTGCAATTTGACTCCTCAGCATATACTAGCAGTTAACGAGTAAATAAATAAATTCAACCGCGGTAGAAATATATGTCACTAAAATGACGAAAGCTTGGTCGAATTTTGTTTGTTAATTCGTTGATAAATTATGAATTTAAAATTTTTTGTCGCTAATACGAAGTGGCGCGTAAGTGATTTTTAGTAGTGGTGTGTGTATCAAATGTCAATGTTGGTGAAATGGATTAAGTACTAAATAATTTAAGCAATAATAATAATGATAATAATAATAAAAGACAAACTGTTTAATATAAATAATTTCTTCTCATTATTTGAAAATAAAATTACAATATAAATTATAAACTGCTAAATGCGTGTTTTTCTGCATACTCCATAGTAGAAAAACACTGTAGACCACCAACGTTTTCTCTTCCGTCGTGTGGACTCCTTTAACCTTGAGGAATCCCTAATTTTCTAAATCCCAATGAGCTCCCGATCAAACTCTAACCAATTGAATGTCTTCAACCGGAAAAATCGTAATATTCTTACTCACCAACAGCGATTTGCCCTCGACGATATCCATCACACCTTATGGCTTGCTCCATGTTCCCCGTAGCAACAAAATCACATCTGAATGATCTTTGTAGCGGAAATCAACAAGTATCATCCGAATTCATAGTCCGTAGACTTGTTGCTAGTGCTCCCTCCTGCCCTGTTCGTTAACACCACTACTAATTTTATGGGTTGCAATTTTCCAATCTCGACAGAACGAGAGGTAGGAGTGAGGGAACAAGAAAATAAAGTTTGAGTTTCTATTTTTGGTACATAGTATAGTTTTATAAATTATAGGAATTGAGTATACAATAAAATAATAAATATTGTAAACTATAATGATATATATTATCTTTAAATAAAAAATTTATCTTCGCTCATTCACGGGTAATCAAGTCAAAAAATACTTGAATAATTTATATTTACAATATATTATTAAATGATGTTCGATTTGAAAATAAATAAAATTGGATTTAATGAATCTTACGTTGACTTATGATAATATCACATAGGATTAATATTGCCTTAGTATTGATTATTGAACCAGTTCAATATGAGACAACATTAATCTCCATTACTATTAAACCAGTTCAATATGAGACGATCTCAAAACAACAATTCAATAAATTCTATTTACATCAAATATCAACTAGCCAATAAGAATTCAGAGATCACTTATATAATGGATCCAAAAGGGGGTTTCTGATAGGGACTCGAACCCAACCGGGAACCAGGCGACGATGAGCAGCCCATTCACGCCCGAAGAAGTGAAGATCCTTGAATATCTTTAGTTTATTATATTTCCATAGCTAGACTTATTTCTTGTTATTTAATTATGTTATATTTTGTATTCTTTTGATATCTTGCAAGGCAAGATATCGTTTGGGTCTAGTTTATAATATCCTCGGGTTTTCTTGTCGGTTCTTTCCCGAAACGAACTAGGAAGGTCGAACTGTCTAGGGTTGCGGATTCTATAAATACTAGAATCTCATAGATAATTAAATCATTGAGAAATATGAATTAACTTCTATTCTCATTCTTGGTTCCGAAACCTAGCACTCCAACTAGGTTTATCTTCCTTTTGTTCTTGTTACAAACGGTGTGTCGAATCCCGATAGAACGAGGTTCTATCAATTGGTGCTTTACATTGATTACTCTTCCTCCATCAAAATTGATCTCTCAAAATTCCTCAATCTTCCTCACGCCAGTTAACACAAATCTTTCTCCAATCCGTCAAAAACTCATTGCACCCAGATTTTTCTCTACATACGATGCCTCTTCTCAAGGAATCACACCAAAATACTTCTCCCACAAGTTCAATGATGATGGAAACAGCCGCCAACAGAAAAATTGAGGAAACCCTCACCAAACTGTCAGCCTCCGTCGCCATCGCGAGAGCGAAGGAGCCACCAGACCAACAACTAGTCGCAACATCTCCGCACAGTTGGGCGTTCCTTCCATCGGTCACTAAAGCACCGCTTGTGCCCGAAGCCCTACCACGCCTCCGTCTCAAACCCCCACGTTTTGACGGAGAGAATGCCCCGGATTGGATTAATAAGATCCAAACGTACTACAACCAAGACTACACATCGTTAGATGATCGTCTTTATCTTACACAATATTTATTCGATCCACCAACATCAGATTGGATGGAGTATTGGGTGGAAAATAACAAAGGAAAGGGTTGGGATGACTTCTTGTCAGCCTTAAAGCAACGATTCGATCCTGATTTGTACGACTACGTCGGTCGATTGGCTACTCTCCGGCAAGCTTCTACAGTCGAAGCCTATCAAGCATCGTTCGAATCATTGCTACAAAAGGCTTCTCACATCGGGGATGCGACACTATCCTCTTTGTTCATTGCGGGTCTCAAATCCCCGCTGAAGCAGGTAGTCCTCATGCGGCGGCCTAGCACACTCAAGGAAACTTTCACCATCGCCCAGAAATTAGACCAGCGACAACCCAACTGCACAACGGCGTTTCCAGTCGTGAACCGGGAGCCCATTCGCCCGCCACCACAGCGAAACGAGGAGGTCAAACAAGAGGTATTTGCTCCGCCTTTCTTTGACGTGGCAGTTTCATGTGTGGTTGATGACAATCAGTTAGATGTTCTACCTTCAAATGAGTTAATGGATTCTTCGTTTGGAAATAAATTGGAGGTGGAATTGGTTGAGAATGATGCCCTCGTTGGCATAGATTGCACAGTGAACTCTAATAGGGTGCTTGACTTGAAGCATGGTCAGGGAGATTGTGAGGAGTCGAGGAAGAAGATTCACATGACATTGTCGATCCCATTGAATCTTGAGGTTGAGGGCCCGGTTCGTCTTTCGGATTCTGAATTATTTGCGGATATTTTACTGACAGAGAATGATGATACGGGACTGCCCTGCCGAACGGCCAACTCTTCCTCGTCTTTCGAGTCATCGGCTGATGAGGAGCAAGTTGTCCGTGCTTCTCATTTGAGCAGCTCTAGCTTAGAAATTGTTGACCATTCTCCTCTAGTGCATTCAGTAATTCCCAAAAGGGTTGAAGCTTCCGAAAGCTCCAATAGCTTGAATCATCGTTCGACATCAGTATGTTCCGATTCTGATACTGGATTTCACATGAAGCTTGTCAAATGGTGTGATGATGAAGATGACGATGGTTTTCTTTATGTTGAATCTGCACAATCTGTGAAAGATTTTCCATATTCAGCAACTCCTACACTTTCTTATAGTGATGATACGAAGTCTTATGAAACTCAATTGGGTGAAAGTATTGACACATCGATCCTGCAGCCGCATCTGCTTACCCTTGAGGTGGAGAGTTGTCTCTTGGATTTGATGAATTCCAAGATGATGGAGATGCCCTTTTCTGGAAATGCCGAATGGGGCCAGAGATTTCGTGATGCGAATCGAGACATGTTTAGTGCCATATTCAATATTTTTGCTTTTCTAGTTCGTGCACCTAAGTGCTATTCAGGTAACAAATATGGGCACTTGGATAGGATTTTACTTGATGGCGAAGGAAGCCGAGATACTCTTCAATTTGGTAGAGACGAAGGAGTTCACATATTTGACCCAGGAGCCCTTGAAGTGAGAGTTGGTTCTATGGGTTCCTTTGTAGTTTTTACGGTTCTGGATCATGACATGTGGAATGTTGCATATGGGGAAGCTAGTATCCGGCTGGGCGATAGTCGAATCGGTGAGAGCTCAAGCAGACCTCAATCTCGCCCACAATTCCAGCAGGTTCAACTGTGTAAGCAATCGGTTTTGGTGATAGAGAACAGACATGAGAATAGATCTACATACATGACGCTGTTCGAGGTCTTGGAAATGGACGAGGATGGATACTCTCTGGTGTTTCACATGACAAACTTTCATTTTGTGACGTCGTTTCTGTGGGGACGATGGCCTTCCGTGGTGGCAAATGCTGATCGTGAAGTTGCTGAAGCAACTATGGAGGACCGACCAAATGACTGTGTAGACACTAAGGTATTTTGTGAGGCTGTAGCAGAAATCAACAATGAGCATGAAGCCATTGGAGCTGGAATTTATGCCCTGAATGTGGCAGATGTGATGATACGATTTCCAAATTCTACTCATTCCTATCAATCGGGTGATGAGGATCCTTCACCGAGTGTTGTCGATCTTTATGCACCATATAATGATTGTGGTCATTTACATGTAGGTGAACAGGTGTTGGAGCTAGAATCATTTTGGTTTAAGGATAAAATGTATGTGCAACCATCATCTCAGTCAGATACGAAGGAGAATGAGGAGGATGATATGTATACTGAAATTTATAAGATTCTTCATAGCTATTTTGACTCCCACCTTGAGGGCAAGGTGGATTTCAACCGTGGGGGAGTTGATAGGGACTCGAACCCAACCGGGAACCAGGCGACGATGAGCAGCCCATTCACGCCCGAAGAAGTGAAGATCCTTGAATATCTTTAGTTTATTATATTTCCATAGCTAGACTTATTTCTTGTTATTTAATTATGTTATATTTTGTATTCTTTTGATATCTTGCAAGGCAAGATATCGTTTGGGTCTAGTTTATAATATCCTCGGGTTTTCTTGTCGGTTCTTTCCCGAAACGAACTAGGAAGGTCGAACCGTCTAGGGTTGCGGATTCTATAAATACTAGAATCTCATAGATAATTAAATCATTGAGAAATATGAATTAACTTCTATTCTCATTCTTGGTTCCGAAACCTAGCACTCCAACTAGGTTTATCTTCCTTTTGTTCTTGTTACAAACGGTGTGCCGAATCCCGATAGAACGAGGTTCTATCAGTTTCATTTGATAGAGTGGGGCTCGATGGATTCCTTTATGCATCATCATTTTTTTTGTTTTTAAAATGATCAACAATGGTTTCTCATCTACCTCATAGTGATTTAAACTCCTGACTTGTTAGATGGAGGAAAAATATTTTACCTACCGAACTACTATTTGTCGTCAATGACGAGCATCAACATCAGCGGGCTCTTCATGCATCGCAATTATTGCTTACGTTGCTGTTGGATCGATATGATTTTTCCCTTCATTTGCAGTCATCAAAACCTCTGATAAAATGCCCCTTTACAATCATTTTCTCTCTTTAAATATTTTCATCCTATCTTTGTTGAGGAAATCTGCCTAGGTTTCTCCAATGGCATTGCTCGACACCACCATCACCACCATCTGCTTCTTCACATCACTTAACTTTTACATTTGATTATTTTAGAAAAAATGAAGATTCATTACATTATATATTTATAGATTTAAGTGGAATCGTATGTATGCGAGCTCAATTATCCAACTCCTACCAAATAAAACATTGATTTAGCTAACTTAATAAAGAAATACACATAATCTTAAAATACAAAAAATTCAAAGGGCTAAACTTGAAATTAATATTTGTGTTGTATCCTTTTTAATTGAATGTTTGGATATAACTAAGTTATTAAACCTCGGATTTTGAAAGTAATTAAATACTACTCCTATCTAATTTTACTAAACGAAGATCCACCCAGGAGTTACTTCCAAACAATTAAACAGAGACTTGCCCCAACTCTCAAATACTATACTCTTTCCAAAATTCCAA
Organism: Salvia hispanica; assembly: GCF_029641045.1. Lineage (NCBI taxonomy): Eukaryota > Viridiplantae > Streptophyta > Magnoliopsida > Lamiales > Lamiaceae > Salvia > Salvia hispanica. The sequence continues at coordinate 51,705,803 of NC_142695.1, forward strand.
TCATAACAAAATAAACTAGGCCAAGATTCTAATTGAAAAGGCGTTAGTTAAATTTGAATAGTTAGTTAGCATGAAAATCCAGGACCTTCGTTTGGTTTCAGTTCATAAACCATTCATGTTCGTAATATTTTTTACACTTGCTCATATGCATAGTACTCCATTATTATGACTCAAGAGTAAAGAGTTATGTATAACAATAACTTTTTTATTATTAACTAAATTTTAAAATGAAATACAGTAGATATTTACATACTGACCGAGAGTGTATTATGTGTTTGTCCTTATTTTCAAGGGATTTAAATAACGGAATTAGAAAACATGGGGAGGAATATAATCTCATTTTTAAGATTCAAATCCTTGTCCTGTCTATGAATTGGAAGGTGGCTTTGTACAATATAAACGAACACGTGTCGATTCAGTGTGTTTTGCATCATTGCTGTCAATCGTCCTTCATCCTACTACAATTTTCGGATATATTTCCTTTTTTTTCTTGTAAAACTATGGATTGAGAAAAGAATTCACGAAGAAAAGGTAGAACTCTTTTATTGAAATCAGATTCTTGATGAACAAACACAATCCCTAAATTTTGGGGAATCTCAGCTCGATTCTAAAACTCTCTCTCTTTCTGAAAAACAACTAAACACCTTTTAAACCAGCTGACTCGTCCAAATGAATGGACGTTTGAGATTACATCATCTAATTACTCTACATCATACTGCTATTATTAATTCAGCCAAAAGTTGAATTAATATTTTCTGTTTGCTGAATCAGTAGGCACACTTCAACAACGTGATTGTCCTCATCAATTAAATACTTCAATTGCTATTAGTGGGATTTGATACCTAATTAGGGAGTAGTAATTAAGTTAGAAGACTCTTATTGCGAATTTTTGTTCGATGATGGAATAAATTCATCGTCGGTCAAAATGAAATTCAAGCCAGAACCTTGTAAGTTAGAAACTTCTACTTACCCATTATATTTTCTCTTAGCACACTAACACCACCATAATATCAAAAACTACCTTATTATCTTTATATATTCCAAACATAAAAGAATCACAATTAAAATGAAAAGCATTAGTAATTATTCAACGGCCTTGATCAACGCATATATTACACACATTTAAGAATCTATCATAAGTTATATATAGTACAAAAATCTCGATAGCATTTATTTTCTAAGTCCAACTCTAGTAACGCAAAACAATGTTTTAATACAAGAGTAATAATGACTAATTAATGATACTTAGTTTAATTTGAATTTTATTTTCTGTAACTAAATATACCCCCCTTAAATTGAGCATAGGAAAACATTATTAAATCAAGTTATTCCAATGTTTCCTTCAAGAAAGACACTATGTCTAATAGTGATTTTTTCATGCATCGTTTTTCTAGTAATGCAAAGCATCTGAAACGAAAGGTTATGGAGGAAATGCTCCTCAGTTGCAAGGTAAAAATATTGAATGTCCGACATTCACAGTGAAAAATATTGGAATTGTTAGCTTAACTCTTTAATTCCTCTTTTCGTTCCATTCTCGAAATGGATGCGCTCATTGATTTATTGTACTCCGGCCTAATCTTCACTTTGTTAATTCGGCCAAGACCAATCCATCACTACAAAAAAAATTACAGATGAAAAATATAGGTGGGCCTGGGCCTGGACCAGCCCACTTGACAACTCCTCTATTTTGAGAGCTAGTTTTATCAATGGAGTTGAATTAGAATTAGGTCAAAAGAATAGAACAAATGGAGGTTCGATTTGGGGGCTATAAATGAAGACATTAACGAGTCCCCAGTTTAAGGACATTTTATCAACGTATCCTCAATTCAAGAATATATGAACGCTATTCATTATTGTGTGTAATTTTTCGATGGATTTGTCATTTGTTGTAGTATTTTATTGAGGACGTATTTCTTTTAATAGTCAATTCAACTAGTTATAACATATAGTAGTACAACGGTTTCGCCCGTATAAAGAGTCATGTAGTCGGTGAACAACAATTACTCTTTTATTATTTGAATATTTTACGACTTTTAGCACTATTAAAGCATTATTATACTACTCCTAGCGTATAATTTGTTCCCATACAAATGTATCGTTGTTTAACTTAGTCTGGCTTTTTAGGTAATTTCCTATTTGTTTAAACGTTATTAATACAGTAATACTAGTTATTTTAGTACTCCGTATTACATAATTTTAATTACTAAAATAAAGGAACTACGAGTAGTAAACATGGTTCTCACTTCTCAATTTTTTGATTGTAGCAACGACCACGAAATAACCAACTTTATTCATACAATCATACCCAAACGTGATTGTCCTCAATCCTCATCAACAAATATTCAATTACTAGTACTACTCTGTTTAGTTGTAACTTGTATGTTACATAATTAATTTAGAAGACTCCTACGGCTAATTTTCTTGTTCGATGAGAGAATCCACTAGATATATGGAACCCGTTGCATTTATGCTTGGATAACCAACAATTCTTACAAAGATAAATTGGTTATGGTTATGGTTAGAAAAGAGTTTGTCTAAAATTTTAAAGCATTACATAATTATTTGCATTGACGCTGGCGATAACTCGTGTACATTACTGGTCTCAGACCAAATATTGAGAACAATATATAGTAGTACTCCATTTGACACTATTCATACAAATAAAATAAAAATACAGATGGATCGATGGAGTATTTTCTCAAAAATAATTTATGATTCTTTGGTGTGTATTCTGAACTACTATAGATATCAATCTTTCCTAATTCAAGTCTCACTATTCCTACCGTTAGCAACGATCAGTTAGAGATAAATAAGGGTGACTATTAGAGTCAAGTAAATAATCATAAATAAATACACCAAGTTCTTATGGAAGTTTAAGAATTAATAGGTGAATTAATTAATTAAAATATCATATGTCCCAAATATATAGCCAATTTTGCCCGTTTTGTGAAAAAATGTCCAGCTTAAAGAATATCGTTAATATATCAATTAATGAAAACACTAATTTTTGTGTTAATACACTACCTACGCTTTAAAAGGTATCATCAATTTTTTTAAAATGCGTTTGACAGATATTTTTAAGGAATCATTAAATTAAATGTGTTTATACAAAAACACATTGGTTAGGAGTATGTCATCCTCCAGCACCAAATTTTCAATGGCCCATGATATGTAATCCCGTGACACTGCATTTAAATTTCACAGAGTGACATTAACCCAACTCAAGTCTCTATTGCTGAAAAAACGTGTTGTTAAAAAGAATGGGCTCTCTGGTATATAGTACTCCCTATGCTTTCATATGATCACAATCACCCCCTTTCTCTCTCACACAAAATGATCAAAATTGTTGTCTGCCTCCTCCTGGTTCTACAAAGCCTCACATTGACGGAAAATGCGGACTGCGGTGACGGGCGTCCGTGTGTGGTAAGCCATGGGCGTTCGGGTTGGCTTTGCACCGAGGGGTATGATGCTTACCCCTTCATTCACCCTGTATCATACACCGCCGCGTGTACGGGATATCCCATGCTCTACCTCTCCCCCTCCGAGCCGGTGAGGACGGATCCGCATCTGCGGGCGAGTTTGGCTATCTCCGAAGGCGACCGTCTGGATCTCTTCCCGCAGATCGTACTCTTCGGGAAGCTCCGAAAGCTTCCTGAGCATTCGGAGGAGTGCTCGAGGGCTGAGAGGGCTTTGTTCGAAGCCCACCCCTCCCTCAGAGGTTCATATTTCTCTGTTTCGTTTCATTTAATTAATTGATGGTTATACTTATACATACATACTCAGTCACATTATATTGTTTTGTTTGCAGGATTTCCAAAGCTGACAAACACCACCTATTCCATTTACATGCTTGTAGTCGACCAAGTTTATCTCACCAACAAAGGCGGCATGCCCACGCTCCTATCCCTCGATGATTACCTTTATGTTAACTACGAGTAGTTTTTATTTATGTTACTGTATTTTTGTTAAATCCTAGTACTACTATTTAGCCATGTTGGGAAAAGTCAGTTAAGTTTGTAACTTTTTTTTGAACTTTTGGTTTGTATGTAAACTCTAATTAATATGATATGGCTGCTCTGCTTGTTTAATATGGTGCCATCCGCTATTTTTTACAGAGAGTAATTGAATAAAGTGGCGTAGAATAGGGGAAAGGGGGAAAAAGGGGCGCAGAAGGTCATAAATAGCTATTCCGTCCAAATTGGGTTGGATTTCATTTGATTACGAATTTATAAATTGAACCCAACTATTTATACTAATAATAAATGTGAAATTATGCCTCATCTACATGACCTCGATGGATTGGTGACTGACTACACCCCACTAGCATTTTATGCCTCATCTAATTGATAAATTTGATTTCGAAATTGCCATTATCATTAATTTGGGCTTAATCGGAAATAAATCCTTTTGGGCCTAAAGACTTTTCAGAGAGGTCTGCCCCGATTTTATTATGAAAGGGGATGGTCAGCATATCAATAAATTGTGAGATATCGATTTTATTCATCATTTATAATTAGGATACAGCCATAAAATTTTTAATCGTTGATATGTTGTTATGATTTTCAAGCCTCCCACCAAACATTTATTAAAAAATTTTACATTTTCCATGCCAAAGCATACATCACAATTCCAAAGTGAGTTAGAAAATAAGTGGCTAATTATAAAAAATTTAGATCCAGAGTTACAACATTCAATCTGATTAAGTGGAGAGTGTTATTTGAATTGCACCATCTGAAAATTATTTCCATCGTATCACCCAAAAAATTATGTTGTAGAAGTTTGTGTGGGCGACCTCGGATTTCCACCACAAAATACTAAAATGAATCATTTTGATTGAGTCAGCTACAATTTAAATTCGAAGTTCATTTTCGATCACAAAATTCTAATATTGAGAGTTGGTTGGCCAAGCCTCATACAAGAAAATAGTACTACTCTTTGTTACGAATGCATTATTCATTCACCAAATTTCAGTTACTCTATATATATTTTTACGTCTATTCATGAATCAATATATTTACTCATATTAATAGTCATACCAATGTAGCTTGATATTTGCTCTGGATATAATAATCCTTTTGTTGCACACGCGGTTCCATTGTCAGCAACAAATTTAATACTCCATCCGTCCTTGAAAATTTATCACTTATTTCTTTTTTCGTCTGTCCCTAAAAATTTGTCACCTTTCACTTTTACCATTTTTGGTAATGGACCCTACATTCTACTAATTCATTCTCACTCACATTTTATTTTAAAATTAATATATAAAAGTATGACTCATATGCCACAAACCTTTTCAACTCACTTTCTATTACATTTCTTAAAACCCGTGCCGGGTCAAATGGTGCCAAATTTTAAGGGACGGAGATGGGGTTGCACGGTGTCAGCCAACCCCATGTCCACGAATACCGGAAACTATTGAATTTGGGCTTTCGATCAGCCATCGACCCTACCTACAACCCTTCGTCCCAAAAAAGGATAGCCTATCTCTGAAATAGCCGATGAAAATTGTTACTTCGATTCTTGTTTTGTTGTTTTTTTGGTTTTTTAAATGGTAATGAATTTATAATACTTCTCTCAAGTAATCATATATGGTGTAGAGAAAGTCGGTCTTAGTAATCTGATGTGCCAACTGGAAGGCTCATCACTCAATAAGTAAAAGTTACTCTAGGATATTTTGCTAATTCGTCCGACCCAACTATGAATATTCTCTCGGTCTGTGTCATTGCATTCAAGATTGCTCGATGGGAAATACTAATCCCACGAACGGACCATCCACCGTCAGCCTCTCGCCGGACAACTAATACGGGTAGCACCATATCAGTTTACTATTCTATAAATAATATAGCATCATATCATTTACCAAGTTATCAATCAATTTAATATTTGGGCATAGTCACAAAGATCACCTATTTATAAAATTTGTCACTTGAAAACGCAGAACTATTCACCAAAAGAGAGGAAACTATTGTATTTATAATATAATATTGTAAATAATATAGCATCATCCCTTATAACCCTTTAATATGATTTTTTTTTTCGAAATTAATCATGACTTTTAAACTAAATATATTTATAACCTAAAGTGTAACAGCCCGCCCTCATAGGGTACAATAAATGCGGCGGCTGCTACCCAAAACCAACTCTAAAGAAGTAAACATAGACTAGGGTTTCATTTAAAGAGTATTGACCAAAAGAATTGAAAGAGATATCAGAGTATTAAAAGCAACTACTTAACCTAGAAGATTAAAGGAAGAAAAATATCATAAATGGCGATCAAAATATCTTAAGAGCACGGCTCATTATCCAAGACAAATCACAAGAAAAAGACTAAGGCTTCAAACCGAAGGCAAGATGCAAATATTCCAAGAAGAAATTCTAAAGAATATCAAAAATTCAGCGGAAAACGACCAAGAGAAAAGCATAGCTATGTATGGTGACACAACTACACTTAGAGTTCCACATATCCATATTAATTAGTTAAGCTGCTCAACACCCGCCACCGCTCGTCATCATTCAACCTGCACATAAGGAAAACACATGCAGGGTTGAGTATTTTGAAATACTCAGTGAGCTCGTTGCCAAAACATTTTATAAGTTATGCCACCCTTACCAAGTGAACTCGAGTTTTAAGCAGTTATAAAAGGAATATCACGAGTATCACAAAATATATTTTCATAGACTGGCCAGTCAAAATAACCTCCAATTTTCTCATCAATTAACAATCATTCCATGGTGCGACGAAAGTGTGGCCACACTTTTCGCCCACGAGACCGGCCGACTAGCAAGGACGGCTCTCGATCCCATCGTGTACACAGCCTGGTAGGGTTTGCGGCCCATACTCAAACCCGAATTCGTATAAGCAGATCAGATATCACATAAAAACAAACATAGGTATGGCATAACAGTTAAACCACCCTTATAACCCCGAACAACGTTTTGATAAAATAAAAGAGAGTTTTTTTAGAGTAAAGCCCACCTCAACTGCTTAGTTTTCCGTTATCAAAACTGATTCGCTTTTCCGTTATCCGGCTTCGCAACCAAAGTTTCACCTTTTAATCACATAGGCACATATCACAAATTAGGTTCAATACTATTCTTACTCATGCATGTCTCATTACTTTTCCCTCTTCCCAACGATTTATCTTATCAACACTAATTAATCAAGATCATGTTTATCGCACACGAAGATTTAACCATCAAACACACACTACACAACACATCAATACACACACACACGGCACACACACACACACGGCACACACACACACGGCACACACACATACACATGTCCCCACATCCCTTTTTATCCCTCTTTCACTCAACTAAGATGCATGAGGGTTCAAGAAGACCGATTAATCGGTTAGAAGAAGAAAAAGAAGAGGTAGAAGAAGAACAAACATAACTCTTAAACAAAAATACCTTTTTAGCGAAAAACAATCGGTAGAAAACAAGTATTAGCCTTGATTCTTCGAAGTTCTTGGATTAAACTTCAATTTCTTCTCAAAGGATGAAGGATTAATGGAGTAATGTAGAAGAAAAATTGAGAGAGTGTGTGGGAGGGTGGGGGCCGAAAATTATGGGGGCTAGGGTTGATGTTTCTCTTATTTATAGTGCTCAACAAGATCTTTAGGTAATTAGAATAGAATATTTGGTAAGATCTCATTCTCCCCAATAAAATGAAATAATATTGTGAAGTAGGGAAGAAGAATTAACAAAAAATAGATCCTAGGGCAAATCTCCCTAGTTTTCAAAAATTAGGCTCTCAAAATAGCCAAGACTTTGTTTTGGTATTTTTCCATATAGAATAAGATATTATGGAGCAAAATAAAAATAAGGAAAATCCTCCATGAGGCAAGGTAGGGGCCGATTTCTATGCCTTTTAAATAAGGCATGAATTTTTGAATATTGACTAAAATGAAGTAAGGCAAGATCTCTTGAAGTATGGAAAGATTTGGTAGAATAATTAAATTCTAGGTATGGAAGGAAATCAAGCAAGGGATCAATTAAATAGGCAAAATAATATTTCCTTCCCACATGGATGATTTTCGAAAATCACCTAGAGGAATGAGGGGCTCGATTTTTCCATCTCTAAACAAGGAAATAATTGGCTCTTGGAATTTAATTTGGATAAATATCCAAGGATTAAATAATTTCCGGAAAAAAAATAGAAATTCTTTCTCCAAGGGGTCTAGGGTTCGAAAATTACAAGAATTAGGATGACAAGTATTAATGGAAATTTTCTCTAATATTCTCACTCACCCTTAGATAATTAATTTGCCACATAGCCTCACAAATAAATAAATCACATGCCACCTCATTTAAATCACATAGTTTGACTTTTCAAACTTTCAACACAAACCCTAAACTCAAATCGACCATAACACCTCATGAAATAAAAGCATTCTCGATTCCACGTCATCCACAATTAATTTTAGGGCTCAAAGATTAGGGTTCTAAATTCCGGGATGTTACATAAAGAAACCAAGTTTTCACTAAAAATTTCATGGATACACTTTTGGTACCACCACAGCACCACTTGCACATCGTGTGCGTTAAAAAAAATCATGTACTCCCTCAGTCCCATTGAAGATGACCCACTTTCCTTTTTGGTTTGTCTCAATCAAGATGACCCATTATTTAAAGAGGGAACTTTTTTTTTGGTCCACGAACTTTGCCAAAGTATCATTTTAGGTCCGTGAACTTTAAAAATATCATTTCAGGTCCATCAACTATGAGTTAATATCATTTGAAGTACTTTTTTACTATTTCCAAGTTTTTTCGGACAAAAATATCCTTGATACCTTAAAGGGTATATATTTTTAATAAACTTATCCTATACTCATATTTTTTTATAAATATCTTTACTATATATTTTTGATGAATTTTCTAAATATAATTTGACCTTCAATATTATCACTTAATTTTGTGACATGCAAGAAAAGATCCTTATTCAATTTTTTATTATTGAAGAAAAGTTCTTTATTCTATTTTAAAATTCTTTAATATAAAAAATTGAAGAAAAACAATTTTACTTGCATGTCACATAATTAAATGATAATATTGAAGGTCAAATTATATTTAAAAAATTCATCAAAAATATATTGTAAAGATATTTATAAAAAATATGAGTATATGATAAGTTTATTAAAAATATATACCCTCTAAGTTATCGAGGGTATTTTCGTCCAATAAAACTTGGAAGTAGTAAAAAAGTACTTCAAATGATATTAACTCATAGTTGATAGACCTGAAATGATATTTTCAAAGTTCACAGACTTAAAATGATATTTTGGCAAAGTTCGTAGACTAAAATTGATGTTCCCTCTTATTTAAAATGGAAAAACCTTTATCTCTACTTTATTCCCTCTTTCTTACTTTACTCTCTCCTCTTAACACACAAAATATAACTGCATAAAATCCCGTGCCGCCCAAAAATGGGTCATCTTCCTTGGGACGGAGGCAATTTAAAAGAATAATTTGAAAATTATTGTTTTGCACCTAGATTTTTCTCATCATCTGACATTACCTAATCCCATGTGAACATTTTACCAAATTTTGCTTGCTAATTTTGATTAATGTATATAATGAAGTAAGAGACCGTATTCAGAAAATTTTAGGGAAAAAGTTCATCAATGACAATTACTCCTACATTATTGGCAATCTCAAATCTCAATCAGCTCCCATGTCAATGTCAAAATTTATTGCCCTCTCATTCATGAAAATAATACTCATATTTGTAGTGTTTAGATAAAAAAGTTAGAGCATAAGTTTTCTGGTATAAAAATTGATCTTTAGTGGACAACAAATAAAATTAAATACTCGATCTTTAGTTACTCCCTATATTTTAACCAAATGTACACAGTACTTACTCTCCCTATACATTATCAAAAACAAAAAATTTGAGAAAGAAAATGAGGATATATAGTATAAATACATTAAATTAAATAAGGAAGTTTCCTTTTTCTCATGTCAGCACATACAATGGCAAGTACTTGTATGAAGTATTAAGCGAAATTTTCTCATGTCAGCACATACAATGGCAAGTACTTGTATGAAGTATTAAGCGAAATTAAAATTAAGATAGTTATGATAGGTGTGTGATCGAATACTAACTACTTCCTCCGTTTCTTCATAATTGAGGCGAAATTTTTCGGCACGGAGTTTTAGAAATGAATGTTGGGTAAATAAATAGATAAAAAAGTAAGAGAGAGGAAAATGTAGAGAGAATAAAGTATAAAGTGAATAAAGCAGAGAGAATAAAGTATAAGAGAGTAAAGTAAGAAAGAGAAAAAAGTTACCATATATGGAAATGACTCAACTATGAAGAAACTTCCTGAAATGAAAAAATGACTCAACTATGAAGAAACGAAGGGATTACTTTATAGTAATAACTAATAATATCAATTTTGTATGTTAAAAATATCAACAAAAAGACGCAAATTTATCAATATTCGTGTGTTGATAAATTTATGTCTTTGTGTTGATATTTAAATTTACATGTTGTATTGATATAATTATATCTTTATGTTGATAATTTTAATACACAGAATTGAATATTAGTTACTGTAAATTAGTTAGCACACTAACGCAATCCAATTATGATATTATTATATAGTTGGGCCGACTCTTGTCTTATGGGCTTGTATATGTCAATAATGGATGTAGATGATTTTTCTAAGTATAGTTTTCTAATGACATGGGAATATACGTGTTGGTCTGTTGGAGCATTTAGTAGGAGAATACTTTATCAGAAAAAAAAAATTAATAATACTTGATGAATAAACGTAACTCAATCGCTCAAACTTCATTTTATTAGGAGTACTATAAATTATGTGTTTCATTACGTATAATCAGTCTCATATAAACACTAAAACACAACACATATATTAAACTTTATAATTTTAAAGGCACCTACGTAGAAAAAGAGAATCGATTATTAAACCAATACTGATTATTAAACCAATACTAGTAATTTTGTGAAATTGATTATGACAAAACTAAAATTAGTTGTATCCATGTAGTCATGTAGACCACAAATCACATGAAAATCACGAAATTATATTATATCTATTCTAGTTCAAGATCAAATTAACTAATAACAATTGACAGTTAAGTGTTCGGTGAATGGCCAAGCTCCTTGTTGTGCTTAGAACACTTGTGCTGAATAAACCTAGCACCTACTTGTGTTTGGATGTTGCGAGCACCCCTATGTGCTCGGAAAATAGGAGTACCTCCATGTGCTCGGAATGGCGAGCACATGCGTATGCTCGAACTTTTAGTTGGTAGTTCTGAGCACAATGAAGGTGTTCAGATATTTCAAAAGTATGTTTTTTATTCCGAGCACAATTATGATAGTCGGAAATTTCGCAATTAGTAAAAATGATAAATTTCACAAGTGCTTTTTTTTTTATATCCCGAGCACATAAATGGTGCTTGCCAATTTCCGTTGCTGATAGATTGCCAGATCGAGCACGTTGACCGTGCTTGTAATTCCTTTTTATATCCCGAGCACATAAATGGTGCTTGCCAATTTCCGTTGCTGATAGATTGCCAGATCGAGCACGTTGACCGTGCTTGTAATTCCTCGCAAGTTAACACACCCGTTTTTTGTTATTGCCAAGCACTTTTAACTGTGATTGGTATTTGTGCCAGGTAAATAGGTAAATAGCCTCTTTTTTTAGTTAATAAAAACAGTAGTAATATTTATATACGGCCTCTGCCTCCGCTCGATTAGAATATTCTTCTTCCACACATATTAAGAAAATACATGTATTATATTCTACAAAATTTAATACTACTATTATAGTATAATAGTACTATAATTTTCTATTTAATTTAAAGTTTTTTGCTCCACGTGTTATCTTTATCGGCATTAAATAAGACTAGTTTCGGAAATTAAAATTTTAACACAAATTCACATAAACGTGGAATAAGTTCGGCACTCCACAACTAGGCCTGCTTATTCGGTCGGTTCCGGTTCTAACCGGATCGGTTGACCGATTAATCGGTTTTAAATTTTCATAAATCTTAGAATCGGAACCGGAACCGGAACCGGAGCCGATCGGTTCTGGTTTGGAACCGGCCGGGTAAGAACCGGTCGATTCCGGTTTCGAACTGGAGCCGATATGTAATTTTAATCCAAATTTATTTATAATTTTTAATAGTTTAATACTAAATAAATAACAATTCAACATCTAGAAATATAAATAATACAGTACTAACAAATTTAAATAAATACACAATAAATATAAATCAACAACACAATAATATTCATACATGGATAAGAGTGATGTATATTAGGTCGGACTAGTTTATATTAGCAATTTTTTAATACAAAAATAAGAGTTCTAAACTTTAGCAATTTTTTTTTAGAAGTGAGTTTTAAAATTGAATTCAATTTTCCCTTTTTCAGCTAAACAAATATTCATTGGAATTTCTGATACTAATTGATCTTGTTGTGACTTTTTGGTTTATAATGGAACAGTTAATAAATTATTCACAAATAGGTTAAAATCGTATGTTAAATGAATTGCTACATAGATTTGTTATAAAGTTAAATTTCTAGCACATGAAATGAAATTGTATTTGTATAAGTTCTTTTGGAAATTAAAAACAAACTTATGATGTCCTATTCATCGTAGCTAGTTCATAAAAAATGGATTAGAGAAATAATTGTAGTTTCAAAATATCACGGTTTAAACATTTTAAATACTTCAAAAATTAGAGCTCGCAAATCTAACAATGTTTAAATTTAAAAATCACTGAATGTTTCAAATTATTTTACTGTAATTCAAAATTAATTCAATTAATTAGACTTATTAGTATATTAAATTATAAAAAAATATAAAATTGAATTATAATCCGGTTCCCGGTTAGGAACCGGTCGTTTCCGGGATTTTATTTAAAAAGTAAGAACCGGTACCGGAACCAGAACCGGATTTTTCGGTTCCGATTCCTCAATTAACCGGCCGGTTCCGGTTCTGATTCCGGTTACTCGAGAACCGGAGAACCGTTTAAACACTCCTGTCCACAACAATAGAGAGGTTATCTAAACGGGAATAAAATATTACAAGGTCCTAATATCTATATGAAAATCTCCAATTTGATCACGAGTGCAATTTTAGAATTGTATTTTTTTAATAACGCCAACATAATCACAACTGATCGCATCTTATCTAAGTTAATACTCCTATGTTCCATGTTACTTGAGGCGTTTCTTTTTAGTACGGGATTTAAGAAAGTTGTGTTAGTGAGTTAAATAAAGTAGTTGGGAGAAATAAAGTGAGAGAAAAAAAGAGAGAGTAAAGTAAAGAAATAATAAAGTATGTGAGATTAGATGTTTTGTTTTAGCAAAAAAAAAAAGAAATGACAAGTAACTTGGGACAAACCAAAATGGAGTATGATTTTTCTGACTCCATATATACACCCCTCAAATCGATCAGAGAAATCATTATCAAATCAAGTTATTCAATGTCACCTCTAAGAAAGACACTTTGTCTATTGATGATTTTTTCTTGCATTGTTGTACAAGAATGCAAAAACAAAAGGATATGGAGGAGGTGGTCCTCCTGTGCCGTGTACAAAAGTTGATTGTCTAATATATACGGTTATTCACAGTGAAAAAGAATTTGAAATTAGAAATTACAGTCAATCTTTATGGGTGACACGTCCGAGCCTTATTCAATACTCAGTTATGGGTGGTCTTGCAAAAGCCGGAGAAATGTAAGTTTTTTTCTCAGTGTTTCTATCATCGTATGCAATTGATATTCAAATTCGGTGGAAACAAGTTAAATTCAATCCATCTATTGATTTTCAAATCGCATTATATGTTTTTATCCCTTTTCTAAAATTTTCTAAGTGATTGCGTTATGTCTGCATATTATTGGATTACTATACTCGGGGTAATGACCAAGGAGTGTTTATATTTGATAATTATGATATAGGCCATGTATTGATGATGGATGTATCAAATTCTACAGCTGCAAATTTGACTTATACAATCTATTATTACGTACCTAAAAAGTATCAAAATGATGGTCTTCCTAAACCTCTGAAATCCGAAATAAAGCAAGTGAAACTACCTATATATAAATATGCAGTTGTTAGAAGGGTTGATGGCGAGATTATTGAAGATATTATATTAGGACAAGTTGATGCATTGAAGAAACAATTGAAAAACACTAGTTATAGTCGGGCACTGGATCGTGGTCAATTTACATATGTTATGTACGGTGGATTAACTTATAACCAAGGATTTGAAATTCTTATATGGTTTGACTAGTTATACCATGAATGAAATATACTTGGAGTAAAGCCTAAAATATATAAATTTCTATTTACTTTTACATAGTAAATTAGGGGGTGTTATATTGCTAATTCATAACTTAATTGCTAACTACAACTAAATAATAGTCATTAGATATTAAAATTAAGGGCTTAGATCATTAATCCCTAAATGTCAATACGGTCAGCAAAAAACGTCAAAAAAGCCATAGAATTAATTTCAAAAAATATCAATAGGGATATTAATGTCAATTAACTACATGTTTAGTTATAACTAACTTTTAAAAGAAATCCCAAAACTTTAAATTCATATACCATATATCAAATTAAAGATAATTTCATAAGGATTCCAACCAGTGGCGGACACACGTGTATGAGGTGAGGGGCTTAAGCCCCTCCCAAACCCATTTTTTCTTATAAATTTCTACTGCAAAATTTTTAAAAAAAATTCGAACCTATAGTCAGCCCTCGCCAAGTTAATACCTTTGAGGTCTAAATTATTAGAGGTTTAATGGAGAAGAGGGGCTGAAAATTAAATTTACGGACAAAACTTTATAACCATGGCCGTTGGCGCTGAGTTGAGAAGAGGAAGATGAGAGCATTAAATTTAAATGAATAAAATAATAAAAGTTGAAAGTAAATGCCTACTTTCCTATTTAAATGGCACGTGTGTTAGACGTGTAGCTTTACATTTTTTAATAAAAGTATCGTACTCCCTCTGTCCCGCTTTAGCAGTCCCATTGACTTTTCTGTCCTCTTTTTATAAAAATGATAAAAAATAGTTAAAATAGATAAATGATAAAGTAAGAGAGACAATAATGTAGATAAGACTCTTCTCTATGTTATTCTCTCTCTTAATTTACCATTTCTCCTCTTTAATTATTTTTTTATCATTTTTACAAAAAGAGGACAGAAAAGTCAATGGGACTGCTAAAGCGGGACGGAGGGAGTATTATTTTAAATTATTAAATATTGATTCCTATATTTTAGCCAACACTTAATCACTAAAAGTAATTAATTAAAATCTAACAAGGATTTTGTCATTGTTCAGCCCTACTCCACTATTCCAGACGGCAGGAAAAAAAAACAAAGCTTCTCCCACAAATTCACGAGAATTACTTGTCTTCCTCACAACTTTAATTGCTAAAGTAAGGTTAGTTTTTCCCTTTTTTTTGTGTGATTCGGTACTTTATATTCGAAACTTTTATTTACATAGTATTTCTTGATTTATTGAACTATTTTGCTAAATTGCTAATACAGAAGATGGAACGTTACTTCAAAAAAAATGCAAAGTGGTGGTTCTTCATCTTCTCCAAGTGCTAGAATTGTTGAATCAGTAGAAAATCAGTCTACAACAGAAGTTGAATTGGATTTGAATGATATCGATGCTGATCCAGGAAAACGAAAATCAATAGAGGCTTTTGATGTTGCTGTTCGGGATAGAGTACGGAGAGAATATTTGGTTAAAGGTCCTTGCCAACCAATTGGGAATACATATCCGAAAAAGAAATATGGTATTCAAGAAAGAAGTTTTCAAGATGCTTGGTTTACAAAATTTCCATGGTTAGAGTATAGTGCATCAAAAAATGCAGCCTTTTGCTTTTGGTGCTATCTTTTCAAGCAATCAGATAAAGGAGGTCGATATGCAGAAGATGCTTTTACAAAGACAGGCTTTAACAATTGGAAAAATGCACTAGAAAAATTCAATCAACATGTTGGGGCTGCAATTAGTTGTCACAATAATGCTCGAATTCAGTTTGAAGCTTTTCAAGATCAAAGGCACAGTGTGGCAAATGTATTTCGATCAAATACTCGTAAAGCGGAAGTTGCATATCGTGTTCGGTTGACTGCTTCATTGGATGTGACTCGTTTTCTTTTAAAACAGGGATTGCCTTTTCGTGGACACGATGAATCAAGTAGTTCTTCAAATCTAGGCAATTTTCTTGAGTTGCTTCATTGGCTTAGTGAACATAATATCGATATTTCCAAAGTGTTGGGTATAAATGCTCCTGCTAATAATCAGATGACTTCTCCACGAATTCAAAAGGAATTAACAAATGCTTGTGCTTCAGAAGTCACACTTGCCATAGTCAAAGATATTGGGGATAGAGTTTTCACTATCTTGGTTGATGAGGCTCGAGATGTTTCAATGAAGGAATAAATGGGTGTTGTTTTAAGATACGTGAATAGTGAAGGATATGTGATTGAGCGATTTCTTGGGATTGTACATGTAACTGACACTTGTTCTCGTTCTTTGAAAAATGCTATTGATGATTTATTATCGAAGCATAATTTATCTCTATCCAGAGTGAGGGGTCAAGGATACGATGGAGCTTCAAATATGCGGGGTGAGTTCAATGGATTGAAATCTCTAATATTGCAAGAAAATCCTTATGCCATGTACATCCATTGTTTCTCTCATCAACTCCAATTAACAATTGTTGTTGTTACTAAGGGTATTAGAGTTGTGAAGGATTCTTTTAACTATATCTCTATGATTGTGAATATGGTTGGTGCATCTTGTAAGAGAAAGGATCAACTTAGGAAGTTGCAATATGAAAGATTAGTTGCACAACTTAATGATGAAGAAGTGACTAGTGGAAGAGGTCAAAATCAAGAAACTACTTTAGTAAGACCAGGAGACACTCGTTGGGGCTCACATTACTCTACATTGCTTCGTTTATGCTCTATGTGGCCTGTGGTTGAGAAAGTGTTGGAAATTGTTAGAGATGATGCCACTCTCCTTGATAATAGAAGTACTACTGAAGGCTTGATCGAAAGGATGGATAATTATGAGTTTGTTTTTACTTTGCATTTGATGAAACACTTACTAGGAACTACAAATGAATTGTCTCATGCCCTACAACGGAAAGATCAAAACATTGTACAAGCTATATCATTGATCTCAAGTGTGAAACATCAATTGCAAAGTTTTAGGGATGATGGATGGGAAGCCATGTTAGACCAAACAAATAGATTTTGTGAGTTGCATAATATTTCACAAGTTAATATGGAGGACATCATACCACACCCTGGTCGAAAAAAGCATGGAGCAGAGTTGATCACAAACTTACATCATTATCGGGTAGAGATTTTTTATCAGGTAATCTAATATTTTTATTCATGTTTTTATCGATATATTTACTTTTCATTAACTTATTGTGGCTGCAATATTAAGGTTGTTGATTTAATTATACAAGAGATGAATAATCGGTTTTCTGAAGCTAGCACCGACTTGCTAAAATGCATAGCGTGTCTTGATCCAAGAAATTCTTTCTCTGAATTCAATGAGCATCAAGTTATTCATATTGCTACTTTATATCCCGAGGACTTCTCTGCTAGCGAATGTTCACATCTTCCACAACAAGTTAGTAATTTTATTGCTAATGTGCGGTGTGATCCTCAATTTGTTGCGCTTAGTGATTTGGGAAGTTTTGCTATGAAAATGGTCAAAACTAAGAAGCATTTAGTTTTTCTATTGGTCTATCGGATTATTGAGCTGGCCTTGGTTTTACCTGTTGCGACTGCTACTGTTGAGAGAGCATTTTCTGCAATGAAGACTATCAAGACTGATTTACGAAATCGAATGGGAGACGAGTGGATGAATGACAGTCTTGTTGTGTATATTGAGAAGGATATTTTTTCAACGATTGATAACGAGCCGATCCTGTAGCGTTTTCAATCGATGAGAACACGTAGAATTCAATTGCCGCCGCTGTAGCAAACTGTATTATTCTTTTTGTCAAACTTGTGTTGGATTAATTTTATGTATTAGATATTTATGCATTTTTGGAATTTTTATTATTGTTTTTTTTATAATATATATATTATATATATATACCATGTGTGTGTGTGTCCCCTGCCAAGATATTTTAGTGAAGCCCCTGCCAAGATTTTTTCCTGCGTCCGCCACTGATTCCAACGATATCATACATGCATATGTTCCGACGTCAAAATTTGAAAAAAAATTCAAAATTTTTTAATTTTTTTCGTACAATCAGAAATGTCAACATACCATATAAAATATGTCAATATAATACATGTAGAATGTCAATATAAGCAATGGATTAACATTCTTAAAGCATTGTGTTGACATTCTCAAAGCATTGTGTTGATATTTTTGGAACACTATGTTGACATTTTCATTCAAAACCCTAATTTGGAGTTTTTTTTTTATCTTTTTCGATTTAATTAATAAAAACGAAAGTTACACATGGCAAATTGTAGACCACCCGTTTTCTAAAATCATATGGCCAAATTAATTGTAGTTAGCAATTAAATGATGAGTTAGCAATTGATCACTCCCCTAGTAAATTAATTATATATTAACTAGTAGTACTTGTGTATAATTAATTACTCCATTGTGTTTATTTTTATTGTCATATGAACTAGCCTTCATATAGAGCTTGACCACAGGAAGTACTCCATTGATGGACTCACCAATTTGGAGAAGCATTTCGCATAAATCACTTCATGATATTCACACTTGAAAACAAGCTATAGAAATCAGTTTATCATAACCCAAAAAGACATCTCAAAATACTTGGAAAAAAATAGCCCTTAAGGTGATTAAAATATTTACTCGATTTTTAACCAACTCGATCCAAAACATTCTCGCCAACATAAATCCAACAACAATGTGTCCCAAACAGAGGCTGCACACTTTTGGTGCGTGGCTGAAAAGGATGGTTAATTAAGCATGTTTAAACCAACACCACGGCTCATGTAGTCCGAACCAAGGAATAAGACTACTTGATCTAGATTCATAGTGTGTAAGATTACATCTACGTATGCTCGGAAAGAAAAGGTCCGGTTTGATGCGAATCGTAGCTCAAAGTAGGTGGGTGAGCGATATTTAAATTCTCACAAGGTGATTCATTTATTTAACAAAATTATTTATAAAATTCAAAATTTGGTTCAACTAGTTATACTAAAAATGACATGTAAAATTAAGAGCCCAATAAGACTGTGGAAATTCTATTGTACTATACTTTTTTATCTTATTAAAGACGTATTTCTTTCAATAGTCAATTCAACTAGTTATAATGGATTCGCCGGTATAAAAACATGTTAGATCTTTTAATTTTTGATGTACCTTGAAGAGAAACTACAAGAATGGAATAATTCAACCCATCCTAGATAGTTTCCTATAACGTTCTCTTTTGTGAAGTTCAATAAAATCAGGTGCTAATACAGGCTAAGCTGTATAAAAGCTAAATAATGGAGCAACAACCTAACTATATGGCTATAAAGATAGAAACTTTCAAAGCTTGTTTATTCTATTCAGCCCCCACTTGCCCAATTACTACTCTATATATTATACTACCCATTGCTATCTTATTATCATTCACAAATTGTATTTTCCATATCTCAAGAATTATAATCATAGTCATCCACAAAAGAAAGTCAAGGCAATGAACTAGGATATTGATATATCTTCTCTTAAATGGTCTAAATTAAGTTGCTGAATTTTAGTGCATTGGTGATAATGTAGAAGTCCTTACAATAGCCCTCACAAAAGGACCATGCCCATAAATATAGTAACCATGGAGTTATAAACCATATTGGTATAAGAATTTTTATCAAGCCTTTTTTTTAATACATCAAGTCATCAACCTACATGGTACACTGGCATCGTCATGAGACAGAGACTTCATTTAATTCATTGCTGCATCATTACAATAAGTTATTACTAGTAATTACTGTTGAATAATAGAATTGAAATGCGGAAATGTAAATACTAAAATTAAAAAATATTGAAGAACTTTGAAGACAACATTTTGATAAATGGCTTGATTGGTTTCTTCAATAATATAACACCCTTATATAGGGTATTACAAAACTTGTGCTCCAAGTATTCTTGGGCACCAGTCACCAAGCTAATGTATTTCTTAGCCTCTAAGCTAATTGTTTCTTGTCCTCCAAGCTTTCTTGATCTCCAAGCTAATATCTTTTCCTTTTTCTAACACTCCCCCTCAAATTGAGTAGTGAGATCTCCGATACTCAATTTGCAAAGAACATCTTCAAAGCTTCTTGAGTTGGCTTTCTTGATTCCTTAATTTTCTCTTAATTGATTTCTTCATTCCAACAATTACATCTTCCTTGCGCTACTGCGGGTGCGGTGTATATAGACAGGGAGAAAAAAATTAATTCTATTTGGTAATTAATTCAAATGTTATTTAATGAAATACATGTATATATGTACATATATATTGCATTAATTTTTACGTACTCAATTACAAATTTTTACATGCACTAATCATATAAGAATTTAAAACGAAGGAGTAGTAATTTAGTAAACAAATTCGGATGCCTATTCAAATAAGGTGGATAGCCACTTTATTTATTTTACCAGTTTGGTTGGTGTGAAAGTATTTTCATAAAGCCCAACAAAACATTCAAAGCCCGCTCTCTCGACCAAAATCTTTTTGTTTGGGCCCAAAACTTCGTCTTCGTAATAAAGATGCAAGATTATTTGTGGAGATCCGAGTTTAATTTCCAATAATTTTTGGTGGGTGTGTACTGTATTTTCTTCATAACAATTTTGTAATTGTTCAATGCATAATGTTTCCATTGTTCTTCATAATCTTAAAAGGTATCGCAACTTGAGTATTTCCTCGTTCCGAATTTAGAGTCTCACGGAACAATTCCCTTTACATAAATAAAATAATAACGCAACAATTAGCGCGAGAAAACTACTAATTAGATGCATGCATTCTAATTAAAAAAAATTTCTCGTTTCTCGATTTTTGCATAATTTTTATTATTCGGCGGCCGCCCAAGGCGTCGCGTACGACGCCGGTCGGCCGCTTGCGCCCACGAACTCCTCTTTTGAATCCTCGTATGTTTCCCCCACGAAGTAGAATTCAATCCCAAGATTTAATTAAGCGTGTAATTAAATGCGCACAGTTTATTTTTCCCCGAATTAAAAATTATTTCAGACTTCTCATAAACTATTCACCCTTCGAAATATTCGTGAATTAAATAAATAAGTCCCCCAAAAATTAAATAAAAACTTCGGCCCAGAGGAATTAAAACAGCCCAAGTCTTATAATTAAACTAGCCCATCAATTTAAGTCACAGCCCAACTAATAATTAATTAGTAGCCCAAACAATTAAAAGGATGGAGGCCGAAGATTTAACTCTCAATTTAAAATAGGAGGCCCAAGAGAGCAGCCCAATTTAAATTAATTCACTCCCAAAATAATTAATTAATAGCCCTCTATTCTATATATAGTGCACAAATTTGTTATTAATACATTATTATATTTATCTTTAATAATTTAGCAATGTTGAAAATATATTTGATAGGGGTCCTATGCTTATAGCATCCTAATCCAAAATCAAGAGTAAATCTCTACCATTGAATTTTAAAATGAGTGGATGAGATTAAAGCTCATAAATCTCAATAAATAGTAGACAAAATATCAACAAAAGGGTAATATCGTCATTATGTTATCATATGATAATTTTCGTGTGTGTTTTTTTATATCAATATTGTGTATTACAAATATCAACAATATGACATTAGAATATCAATACAAGGACAAGAAAAATATCAACACATTTTTATTGAGATTGGACATGCATAATATTGAGATTTTGACTACAATATATTGAGATTTTTTGTTCATTTGTTGATAAAAGCTGCTTATCAATATGTACGAAAATTGAAATATAATTTATCAAATTTCATCACCCGAACATCGTCGAAACATATGCAATTGAGATCTCGTTGGAATCCTTATTAAATTATATTTAATTTGATATATTTTTTGCGAAAAAATAATTTAAATTGAGAGAGCTACGTAAATTTAAAGATTTGAGATGATTTTGAGGAGAGAGAAAGTAGTTAGTTATAATTACTACATGTAGGATTTGACATTAATACCCTTTTTATTTAATTAATAATTATTTAAATTTAAAATACATTACACTTGACATTATATTAACCACAATATGTTCTAATCTAATGATTGAAAATTAGTCTCAATTTAGGATCGATAATTAGTTAGCAATTGATTAGAGAAAATTTCTAAAAACAAAAAGTATCCGACAAATTTGGGCTTGACTTTTTGAGACCTTTCATAAGGGGCTTGAGGTGATAGTATTTGGGCCGATAGTATGAAGGAGGGAGAAGAATTTTAATTGGGCTGATCCTCTATTTTTTTTATCACACTTTGGGCCAGCAGGAATAGGGAATTAGAGTGGGCAACAAATCTCATACTCCCTCCATCCACAAAAAATAGATCATTTTGTGTATGGCACGGGTTTTAATATATAATTGGTAAAATAAGAGAGAGAAGAAGAAAAAGTAGGTAAAGTAAGAGAGATAGGGAGAAAAAGTGAGTAAAGTAGGAGAGAGAGAAGAAAAAGTGGGAAAAATATGAAAGATAAACTTTCCATTTTAAGAAAGTTTCCATTTTAAGAAAGTGATCTATTTTTTGTGGACGTCCCAAAATGGCAAAAGTGATCTATTATTCGTGGACGGAGGGAGTATTAGTACATTGGAATAATTAAACTGTTGGGCAAAATAATGTAATTGCTGACCAAATAGTTAGCTAAGCATGTGGTGACAATTTTAATATCAGAAAGTATTCACCCTTTTCTCCAAACTTCAGTGGTTTAAAGATAAATTTAATTCATAGCCTCATAGCTCTAAAACTTGAAATTAAAATCAAGTACGACTAGTTAATCTAATGAGACAGAGACGATAGTAACGGGCTGCTATTGCATTTCGATTTGCTTGGGCTGGAGATGAATGCTTTTGGGCCCATAGTTAAAGAGAGGAGGAAGAATAATTTTCATTGGGCTGATCCTTTATTTATTTTTATCACACTTTGGGCCAGCAGGAATAGGGGTTGGAGTGGGCTGCAAATCCTTATATTATTAATACATTGGGTTGAGTGGACTAACTTATTGTTGGGCCAGATAGTTAGTTATCGGATTGACTAATTAATTTCCGAGACAACGATTTAATTAGTTATCGTATTGACGAAAGGTGAACACACACGAGATAGAGGCAATGAAACCTCAAAGACAGCGAAAGTAATATTTCAAAGCGAGAATGTTATATAAGACTTGAAATTCGCACGGTGTAGAAAACAAGGTGATAAATTAAAATCATTTCTTTGCAATGAAGTAAAATAGATTCAAAATATTAAATAAATTGGATTATTCTAGAAGATGAGTCAACAACGTTGAAAATGTTAATTTTCTAAGAGAAACTTGAAATTCGCACGAGAATATAAAATCTAATTAAAATTTTGAAACGCTTAACTGTAATTTGTTAGTAATAAAATGGATTTTAGTGATGTGAATTTTGTCTAAATGTAGTTTTATTATATATAGACATCCTTAATCTAGATAAAACTATCAAAAAATTAGGCAGTATAGTTTCCCACTCCCACTCCCACGGACATCTGGGTCAGCCTTGGCTTATCATTTTATTTGGACTGATATTAAAAGAATATTTTAGAGGGACCTCACGGTGGACTCCTACATCTACATCGATTGAACGTCTGAACGGATCTTTCTTAGTTATGCTTTGTTTTACTACTTGTGTATTGCCCGCGAGATACTCCTCCACAGTCAAGCTCCGGGCAGACGCCGGCTTGTTGACAAGATAGATGTCCTCAATGTCTAGCATATAGACACTGAAGCTTCCGTTCATGCTCGGAAATCCTGCATTTACATAAAAAAAATTAGTAATACTATGTAAAATAAAGTAAAATACTTAATAATAATAGTAATAACACCTTTGAACGCCGAGTGGGCATTGAATAACGCCCCCTGCGCCCGGGACTCTTCGTCGGAGTTTGGAGCCAGCTTGCGCAGCTGAAAAAATGAATTGATTAGAGCGTGAGAGAGAGGCAAAGAGAGAGAGAGAGACCTGGCCGAGGAAGGTGATCTTAGAGAAAGCGGGGGACTGGGGGTCCGAGCCTTGGCAGTCATTGAAGCTGATCTCGGAGACGGCGAAGCTGGATCGCACATCCGCCAGGACGTCCATCCCGACTGGGTCGAACCGGGAGAAGTAGAACAGCGGGAAGCGTTTCCATCGTCGGCGTAAGACACTGGGTAGGTGAACGAGGTGGAGGAAAGGGTGTTCGACGCGATCACCCCTCACCGACGGCGAGATACACCTCCACCGTCAGGCTCCGGGCAGTCGCCGGCTTTTTGACAAGATAAATCTAGTCGATGTCTAGTGTATGGACTTTCATTCAGGACTCGGAAATCTTGTATTATAGAATCAAAATTAGTACTAAAATGTGAGTAAGAATGAGTTAATGGAATATGAGGTATAATACCAAAAATGGTAAAATAGTGAAATGCACCAAATTTTATGGGAGGGACAAAAATGGAAAAATATGACAAAACTTAAGGGACAGAGGGAGTACTATTGAATAAATAATGAATAATCTCACATTTTAATAACTTGAAATTCGCACGATAATATAAAAAATAGGATTAAATTCCAGAAGATAACGCGACAATGTTGAAAATGTTGATATAGAGTGACTTGAAATGCGCACGGTAATATTAAAATTCAATTAAGTTTCAAAAGATGACTCGACAATGTTGAAAGCGCTTATATAGAGTGACTTGAAATTTGCACGGTAATATAAAAATTGAATTAATATTTTGATTGTATTTTGTTAGTTATAAAATGGATTGTAATGATATCAACTTTGTTGAGTCATTTTCTAGAATTTAATTGAATTTTTATTTTATCGTGCGATTCTCAAGTCATTCTATATCAATTTTTTCAATATTGTCGAGTTATCTTATGGAATTTAATTGAACTTTTTTAATCGTGCAAATTTCAAGTTACTCTATATCAACGTTTTCAATATTGTTGAGTCGTCTTCCGAAATAACACATTAGGTTTTTAATATTAAAAATTAATTATTTTAAATTTATTTTACTTCGTTTGCAAAGAGGACTAGTGAAGCGAGGGAGAGTGGGAGTGTGAGATGAGAGGGAGGATAATAAGCAAAGTGAGTGACAGATGATAAGTATTTCATTAATTCAATGCTATATTTATAGTTACAAATTTATAAAACAACAATTTGGCAACTTCTCACGATTTTTTTTTTCTTAATTCAGGATAAGTATTTCAATAAGTCATAGCCATGTGCCTTAATTCAAAGAGTATTTCAGCCAAACCTAACTTGCCTGTCTTCTTACAATTTGTTGATATTGTATCCATTTTTAGTATCCAATATGTGGTAGATAGCACTAATTTTTCAATTCAAATACCCATGATCTTATAACATGCAAATATAATTAAGTCGGCAGTAAATATTGATCTGATATTTTCTCTGGAAATAGGTATTGTCAGAATTTCTATATATATTAAAAAATGGCAAGCATGATAAAATTGTTTCACTTTTATTATTGGTTTCATAATAAAATGTGAAGGATGTGAATTAGTGAAATGTGGAACTTACTTACAATTTATGGTAAAAATAAAGTATGACTCTTGTTATAGGATAGACCAAAATAGAAAACCGTGACTTTTAATCAACTACTCCCTTCGTTTCTTCATAGTTGAGGAGGAACTATTTGGCACGGAGTTTTAAAAATGAATGTTGGGTGTGTTGAATAAATAGATAAAAAAAGTAAGAGAGAATAAAAGGTAGAGAGAATAAAGTATAAAGTGAATAAAGTAGAGAGAATAAAGTAAGAAAGAGTAAAGTAAGAAAGAGAAAAAAATTACTATATATAGAAATGACTCAACTATAAAAAAACTTTTTGAAATGAAAAAATGACTTAACTATGAAGAAATGGAGGGAGTACTACATAATAGGACAAAAATTTGTGCAACGATGAAGGACAATTTAGAGAAAAGTGCAAAACATAGATTTAATGAACATGTGTTCGTCTATATTAAATAAAGTCAACGGGAATATTGATATGAATGCACAATGTCGTGGCCCGTGGGTGATGGAAAAGTAGTTATAGGATTCAATATTTTTTAAGAGAATGACAAGATAAAGATGTTCTATTATGGATGACCTAATAGTAAACATATACTCCAGTTAATTAGATAAATAATTAATTTAAAAAATTAATAGAAGTATTAGCAATAATAATTTATTATATGTGCGGAAAATTTTGTGCTATTTATTTCCATGAAGTTTGTGTTTAAAAGGCAGTTTTCTTTTACGGATCTCGCTAGGATTATTCACTTTGTTTTGTGAGGAAAGAATCCAAGCGTATTTCGGGTTCGATTAAGAATATTATAACATTAATTGTGTGAGTTATTATTATAATTTTATTACTACTATTATTTATGAAATATGGGCATGCACGTACTTGTTAATTTTTCTATCGTGGTAGAGTTCTTTTAATTAAAGATTAAACAACTCCACTAATTATGCAGAGGATCCCTCTCTTTACGTTTTTATTATATAATTATGAGCCGGTACCCAATCAAACCAATCTCTACGACGTCTACGTAACAATAAAAAAGTCTCTGATTCTTAATTAATGTCTAATTCACGTATGGAAACTTCGAATATAAACGATGATGGAAGAAGCCCCATAAATGTTGCAACTATTTCAAAGTTCTCAAACTAAGAATCAATTATCGTAGTAAGTATAATTGGTGAAAGCATAAAAAGGAGTCGACCGTAGTAGATTGGTTGACCGGGAATATCGCTACGGTGCTAATAATTATTTTTGTTGTCTAACGACATTTTTTTTACCAAGAAATAATAATTTATATGCTACGTCTTAAAACTACTTAGAAAATTAATTGATTTCATAAATCTTAACAAAAGTAGATAGGATCGATTATACCAACTCAATAGTGTAACATGTAAGAAACATTGAAATACTAATTGTCTTTGATTTTGATTTTGATTTTGATTTTGATTTGTTTTCTATCAAAACGTACATTTCTTTCTTGAATCAAAATAGTAGTACTAATGTGATGGCAAGATTAAAAATAAAGTTTCAAAAAAAAAATTAACGGTAGCCCTTGAAATGAGACCACCATTTTCGAGCACGTGCAATGAGAATGCGTCACTTGTTATGATCTTACTTCTAAACATTAAAGCGGGAATGAAAATGCATATACAAATAATTTCTTAGAGAAAATCCAATCTGCATAGTTTGAATAAGTCTTAAAATTACAAATTCAAACTCGTCAAAATCATGAAACTGACCATGATCTCTATGCGAAAAATAAATATCGTCACGAACGATCAACTATAATGAGCTACCGTGGACACAATTTTCAAGGCATGCATCTAAAAGTAAGTACAAGTTGGATATTGTGCTTCTTAAGGAGTCGTTCGGTTGTGGATAATTGGCCAGATAAGGCCCCAATTCTTGGGAATAACCAGTGTTCGGTTGTCATTATATATTTCTTCATGGGCCTAGAATTAGCACAAGGCCCACACTGTTCACCAGAAATGAAGCAGAATGAAAACCAAGAAAATGGATGGTATATAATTCTGCATTGATTTACGTCTCAAGATATGGAAGTATGAAAGACTAAATTAACCCTTCTAGAAAGGTTTCCCCCATTATTTTCACCCAAAAAAATCATTTGAACCCTAGAACGACCTCTCACCAGCTACGGCGCGACGACTAATCTGAAACGTCTCGCGCCAATTCTTCCGGTGGCTGGCTTGGTATCGTGTCATTGTTTTTGCCCGGAATCGTTTGGTATGTCATAAAATTGTGCTGAATTTTGATATTCCTCTGTTTTGTGAATACCCATCTAAGTCAGCAATACGTAAATTTGTTGCAGCAGTTCGGGCGATCTTCGAACGTCTCCAACATTGCAACTTTTCCCGCAGCTGAAGTACGAAAGGTACCCTCTGAAAAGTGTGAATTTATTTGATTTGTCAAGTGTTTGATGTATATTTTGTTATGGTCCTACGCACAAAGATAGTTTTTATGCTACACTATGGTTTGTCTGCTTCAATTACTTTGAAATACGGTTTTCTGTGGGAACGACACTGAAATTATGGGCAAAGCGAAACGAACACCGCAACTCTCCCCATTGCTATGTACTACTCTATTTGGTTATTGTTCACTGTGAAAATTAGTGGGGGCTGTCTAAACTGATAACGCATGTTGCAGTGGTTATTGTGGGGTTAGAAACTACCGTAATGATGCGAATACGTTCTTGTACTTATGCTCCGTTGCGAGAGCTACTTGAAGATATAATGCTTATATATCGCCTTGAGACAACTGTCCTGTTACGCCGATATATGAGTGCCCGAAGCGGCAACCGAAAACGTCGAATTTTTGAGCAAGCCAGAAAGTATAGCATTCTGAATAAGATACCTCGACAGTTAGAACACATAGACCGACTTGTCCACCTAACGGACGCAGATTGTATTGCTAACCTCAGAATGGACCGTAACGTGTTTGTGAGGTTGTGTCGTGTTCTACGTGAACGGGGCGGACTACGTTGTGGTCATCATGTAGGGGTTGAGGAACAAGTGGCCATTATGGTTGGAGTACTTGCACATCACAATAAGAATCGGGTTGTCAAGTTCACATTTAGGAGGTCTGGGTCAACAATTTCATATTATGTTAACAAAGTTCTTGGGGCAGTTCTTTGTATGTCTTCAGTGCTCCTTCCTAAACCAACACCAGTTCCGGACAACTGCGATGACAACCGTTGGAAGTGGTTTAAGGTATCTTCAATGTTGTTGATTTCATATATTGCATCACAAAGCATTTTATTGTTAGTTTGATTTGTTGAATTTTTTTTTTAAAGGGATGTCTTGGGGCTTTAGATGGTACACACATCAGTTTGTTGGTTAGTAATGAGGACAAGCTTCGGTTCAGATCGCGGAAGGGGCAAATTTCAACTAACACGCTGGCTGTATGTGACCGTAACCTGCAGTTTGTTTACTTCTTGGCTGGGTGGGAGGGGTCAGCCGGCGATTCCAGAGTACTGAGGGATGCAGTTGCCCGTCCAAGAGGTTTGAAGGTTCCACAAGGTCGGACATCTTTCACCGTACTTCAATTAGACAGTTTTACTATTTATATAACATAATATATTTTGATATTGCAGGGGGTTATTATTTGTGCAATAATGGCTATGCCAATAGTAACGGTTTCCTAACTCCGTACAAGGGCGTACGGTATCACCTTCGTGAATGGGGTCCTGGTAATTCAATGCCTGAGAACCATAGAGAAATGTTCAACATGCGCCATACCAAAGCTCGGAACATAATTGAGCGCGCATTTGCAGTGTTAAAAATGCGGTGGGGTATATTGAGGTCTCCTTCGTTTTACCCGATAAAAACTCAAATTCGTTTGATCATGGCCTGCTTCCTATTGCACAACTTCATCCGTCTTGAGATGCCTATTGACCCTTTCGAAGCTGAAATTGATGGAGATAGCTCGGTGATGGGTGAGGAAGAACAAAACATCGGGCTGGAATATGTTGATTGCATTGAACCAACGGCGGAGTGGACCCAGACGCGTGATGATATAGCCATGCATATGTGGAACAATAGATAGAGATGTTTTTTTTTTATCGTTATTTATTTTTTCCCCTCTAGACTGATGTGAATCTTTTGTACTTGGCCTAAATATTATGCATTGATAAGTATTAGCTATGTGAACTCCCTGTGAACATGGTTTCTTGATTTATTGCAACCTTATGTATAAACCTTATGTATACAGGATTTTCGATGTCTGATATTCCACTGTGTTCCTGCGGCAATGGGAAAATGGTGTTGCGCCGTGCTGGGCCGGAAGCTAAAAATGCTGGAAGATACTACTACAAGTGTCCAGTGCGTGGGCAACACTCGGGTGACTTCAAGTGGGCTGACGAATATCACGCAGACAAACCACGAAGATGGCAGGTTGTCGACCTTGACAAACACCAGTGGGGTGATTTTGTAGACCAAAAGCCGGTGTTTGCTGTGGGTGGCTGCAACGGCGGTGCGGCCCAATGTTGTGGAAACAAAACATCGTATCGCATTGTTGCGCAGGTTTTAATCGGTGTCATGTGTGTGGTATTGGTCATCATTGGTATTTTAATTGGAAAGGTCATGTAGCAAGCTACGAGTGATGTGTGTGAATTATAGGCACTCCATGCTTGAGACTCGCAAATGCCTCATTTTGTTTACCGCTTTAGTTTGGTAGGGTATGTAACTGCAAGCACTAACTTTCCTTTATGTAGGCCTTTTGGAAATTTTTTGATTCAGCGTCTCAATTATAAGGAACTGTCTGTGAATGTAGATATATTTCATACCCTGACATTGCTACTAATATGAATACATTTTGCGTACACAAGAGTATTTTATAATATTACACACCAAGTCATATTACGTACTTGATGCGTATTTTAAAGTCTCTGATTCAGTTCACACAAATTATCAAGTTTAATTAATTAACTCTAATAATACTACGATACTGCAATATGTCTGAATCCCCTCCTCTCTTTTCTCTCTTTTCCTCTCCCTTTTCTCGTGTCAATCCCCTCCAAAACCGCCCCAGAAACCAATTTGAAACCTAAAATTTGGCAGTATTCGAGAAAAACGCCCGACCGGGCAAAATGAAATGCTGACCCGGGCGTTTCCTCTGTCCCCGGGCGTTTTTAATGCTGAAACGCCCGACCCGGGCGTTTTTGCCGGTTTTTGACTGCTTCGCGCAACCTTCGTCAAATGACCATAACTTCTTCATCCGAGCTCCGATTAAGGCGTACAATATACCCACGCAAAGTTATTTCAAAGACGAAGATAATGGTGGTAAGATAAAAGAATTTGGACACAATCTTGATAGGCAATGAACAGTTTCAATAAGACCCTACTCCACATGTACATCTATCAACTAATATATAATAATCAAACCTTAATGATCAATTGATAGATGATTTAAATATACAAAATAGGAGAAAACTTGGAGTAGAATTAGCATCATTTGATTCACATCAGTACTACACATACAAACAATTCATTCACTACCCACCTTAACATATCCATACTAAATACTAGTACCTAACTGTCACTGGACCTTGTTCTAAGATATCACAAAATATGAAAGGTCTAACCATCGAGGTGATTTTATTTCTTTGGATCACCGTTCCACACTAACATGGAAGTGGATACCATCTGACGGAACAAGGTTAAAGGTGCACCGGTCCCCTGTTCCTAGGTCGTTATCACGAATGAAAGTCTTCCAACCACCATGAATGGCATATCCAATGATCTTTTTGGCTATAAGCACATCCCATGTGCGGTGGTGCACGGTAAGGCACGCCTTACACTTGTCACCATCCATTGATATGTTAGCATTCCAAAATTCAGTTGGTATATTCTGTGGCCATGAAGATGGAAGGTGTCAACTAAGGTAATAGAACAAAACAATATATGAAATAGTAGCTAACAATAGAGTATCTAACACGCACAAGATGTTGTTTTATCGGAGACCCCCCTAGAACGATGGTGAATGATGGTTGTGTGACAATTTCGGTTATCTCGGCATCAAGGCCTGGACCGGGATAGTGAATCGATTTCAGACAGTGAATCTAACCATCCGTCAGACGAATCCACATCCACTTGGTCGTCGTTTGGTGTCATTGAGAGACCCCCAACTACAATAGAATTCTTTGTTACTATACAACTATAAAATATTACATTAATAAAACCATCAACACTTACTCTCGAGATCACTACGAGGTGGGCATCCACTCGTAAATAGAAATCGCTTCACATAAAATAGTCCATCGCCCGTGTAAGTGAATGTGAGCCATTCTCCATTCGAAACATGATTGTTGTACACAAACTCAGACCACCCCTCGCCAAAGTACCAACCACCAGGCCTTTTTGCTATAGCTACTTCTGTTTTCTGGAAATTTGGCATTGCGAGTAAACATTGCTCAGGGATTGTGTCGCCGTGCTCCGACACAAACTCGGGAGGTATGCGCTAGAAATTTTATGTACAAGGGTTAATTGAAATGATCTAAAATTCCAAATCTTTTTGGATTTAACTTCACAAATGTAACGCAGGTATGTACAGCTTAGACTCACCAAACTGTTCGAGTGTTGGATCGTGTAAAACAATTTGAAAAACTGGGGGAGCAAATTGTATTCTTCGAAATAAATTCTGGCACCATATCATCGGGGATTAGTCACTCTCAAATATTACGAAGTACACTGGCTTAAAAACAAGTGGTGTAACCACTTTTACGAATACATGAAAGCTAATGAGTAACATACCTCTTGTCATTCATGTTGGGATCGACAGCCATGTCAACTTACTCAACAGAGATGGAGAATGTGGATATGTGTTTAAGGCAGTTTTGGTTCAGTGGGGAAGACATTATGGAGTTAATGCAAAGCCACCAACTTCATCAACCAAATTAATAGCATCTAGTCAATGTTAATGTGGTTGAGCACGTTTCCATTTACTTCATTCGGCTGTGAATAGTAATGAATGACAAACTAGCCAATAGAATACACACAGCTGCATGAGGTCTTCTCAGATGATATTAATGTTGGTAGTTTGATGTCAATCACATTAGATGCATTCAAATTTTTGTTTATAAAATATACAAGCCAACCGCTCTGCATTCCACTTGCAAATAGAACCTCCGAAAATACCATAATCTTTACTGCAAACATGAATATCCCACCCCAATCAAAATTCCTCTACGAAGGAAAATGGTCCCCGTTGGTGGACAATATCCTTGTTGATACTATAATTCGTTTAAAAAATATGACGGCTTGGACTCTGCTAGAATTCCCCTCCTACTTCTTGCTTACGGCAGCAAAGGAGATTCACACCAAAACTTCGGTGCATTTCACTGAAGTCGAGCTCACTGACCGTGTGGGAAAGCTTCATATGAGGTATCGGACATTCAAGGAACTTGTCGCGGTAGATGGCGTCCAGTGGGATATGCCTACAAAGTACGTCAGTGCCGAAGATTGGCTCTGGAAGAGAATATGCAAGGTAAGTATGAAACGGTTTGTTATATGTAGCTCAGCCCATGTTGCACCAGAATGTATACTACTATTTCTCGCGTTTGCTCATATCTTCTCATTTGGTGTTTAGGAAAACAGCTTAGCCGTTGCGTACTACTACAACGATGAGCCTCTCCATAAGAAGCTTGCATGTTTGTTTGGCATTGACGACATTAAGCTTGAGTCAGAAGAAGAAGTGATTGTCATCTCTGAGACTACGGAGAAGATTTCGATTGACGAGGGTCCGTGTTATGATGCGGGTGAAGACAACGAGGAAGTCAACTCTCCCTTTGTCATGCCGCCAACGAACGTCCGCCGCAAGCTTTTCGTAGAGACAGAGGATCCTGACGATAGACAGTCTACAACGGAGAAATGCATCGTCTTTGTTGATCTCGGAGAGGATGTCCAGGTAATTACTAGGGTCGACAAGGGTAGGAAGTTAACTAAAAAGCTACGGACCAAGCCGGACAGTGCAGGGCCGTCGGCATTCTCTCCGCGTGGGAGCTCATGTGCCTCCAACTCGCCCATAGGGTCGACCGCACGCCTCCACAAATGATGACAGCACCGGGGGTGAGGGGAGATAGTGGGCGGTCCTCGTAGGTTGATGCATAATATATTCATGTAGAAGGGGAAGGGGTCTTGGCCAATATGGCCATTTTTTTGGTAATTAGATGACTCCCGGATTCATATATTTGCTCTAGTTTGTTATGAATCTGTTTGTAAGCGTCCTTATAGCCTAGTTTCTTATGTTTTGGCTATGTAATTTGGGCTATCACCATAATATGACATTAGTTTCCAGAGTGTATTATGGTAACTAACAAGTGTTAATGTGGTATGCAATATTTGTAGTATGACCAAATGTTACTCTGAAAGATATGTCCATACAAATTGATTACAGATGGAATCCCAAATGCATACAGATGATAGTTATATTATGCATCCATAATGCATGATTCAACTGAACCAAGCAACAAAAGTCACAAGAGATGTCTCAAAATAACAACTGCGATACCTAAAGGGGGTAGTGGCTCACCCAAAAATGATCAGGCCATGCCATCATATACTATGGCTATGTATAAGGCCGCACCATACGATAAACTACTTCAGAATGCAATACTTACATTCAAAACATAAAAATCCAATAACGACTGAAACAACACGCTGCCAAGCTACTTAACTGTTATCCTCAATGAGCATGAGAACGTATCCCAGCTTATCACATTCTGGTATGCCATTCAAAACCTCAAGACGCTGCGGTTTGTCACCAAGGATATTACACAACTTGTACTTATGTGCCAGAGTAAGCCCCTCCACACTCCCCAGCTTGGTGTAAATTGTCTCCCTAGCCTTCGCAACATCGAATTCATACCCAATCCTTTGAGATATGGCGTCCAATTGAGAGTTTGTATCTGCATGAAGATTTCCAAGGAATTCCATCAATGCAGCATCAGCAGGATGGAGTTTACGTTTCTGACTCCCAGATTTGGTGCTCGACGCTTGCTGCTCCGTGTTGCCAGAAATGTTGTTCTGGTTTGGTGTTTCGGGCACAATATGTGGCACATCATTTGGCAAAAAGTCCTCGAAGCTGGGATGGTAGTCGTTGTCATGGTCAGCACTTCCCCCAGCCATTCGATCACGAACCTCATCAGCTGCTACTTCAAGGTCTTCAGCAGTTCCTCCAGTCGCACGATCTTTGCCGAATATGAGTTTCCAATCCTCCCACAATGGCCAAGACTTATACCGCATAAACTTGGCTTTCTTATCCATCTGCAAATGCCGATGTATAAGTGCATATCAGACACGATTAACGCTTGCAATCGCATCAAATGAGAAAATAATTTATGATGATACTTGGATAGATTGAACACGCACCTGAACGACTTGTGCCCACTGGTCGTCATCTATGTCGATCCTGTGATCCCCATGGTTGTTGTACCCAACTCCAGTCCTTGCAAGAATGTTTCGAAGGCTGTTGTAGTTTTTTTTCCATGCACTCATTCTGGAGGTAATATGCGGTGTCGCCTTGACATCAGAGTTGGGAAACTCCTTGCGGATGTTCTCTTCTATCTTCTGCAAATATCCAGAACGGAATCCATTATCGGCTTTCCAACCCCGGGCCACAAGATCCAGCAACGTGGCGGCCATTATTTCCTCTTCCCTGATGCTCCACAGTCGACGAGTGCGATCTCCCTTCCGATACTTCCGAGGTGTAGAGTCATTACTACCTGATACAAAACAAGGAGACACACACAAATATACGCTTCAAATAGAACATACATGAACATATCAACATATAGGGTCACTGATGATTAAACCACCTTGAACGGAGCCACCACCCTGACTAAACCCACTTGCACGTATCGAACCAGACATACCACCTGTCACAGTCAAGACGGCACAATATTACAGAATGTGAGTCACCGGCAGTTTAACTGAATAAATAGTTCACCGATCGTTGTCATTATTTCACATAAGATTGCACAACACGAAAAAAGTAGAACGAAATTGAAATCGCATCAAATTACGCAGATGACAGAAGAACACAATGTTGGAAACATTACGATACCGGTTACGGAGGGAGGGATACCAAAGGGTCGAACTCTATCTTCGTCGACGGCAATCTTCTAACACGTTTCACAATGAAAATACCGGTGATTAAAACTCATCAATGGATTAAATACAGCGCGGCTTCACTTCAAAATTCAATTTGGGAGGGAAATGTTTGGTGAAAATTTTCATTTGCCGCGCTTTAGGGAGGAAGGGTGGTGTAGGGAATCCATAAAAATATTGAGGGGTTTTTAGTCAGATCATTGCAAAAAAGGACCCCTAGTTTAAAAAAAAAGAAAAAAGCAAAAGGAAAAATCGCCCAAATCACAACAACCGAACGCATGTATTGAATTTCAGTTTGGTGGGGCCCCCACCCTCAAATCTGACTGCATACAATTCTGCCCATTTAGGAAAAAGGGCAAGCGAACGACTCCTAAATAAATAATGAAATTATGTACTACTACTAACTAAAATACCCAAGAATAATATCACTATCATTGACAACAATTCAAAGAATCAAAACAACAATGCTTGCTCACGACTTAAACATAGAACCAGCCAATTACCACTAGTAGTACTCATAGTTTCAACATATATACAAACAATTGCATGAACAAGGTAGGATTTAATGTAAATTTAATTACCGCTGAAGCCATGAAGAGATTAAGGAATAAACGGCTTGCATAATGATTGAGTACTAATTTTATTATTATGTAAAGTTCTGACCGAAATCGACAGAACACAATTACTGATCAAATTGTGTAGGAAATGAATATTGATATTTAATTCACAAATACAACTATACAATAAATCAAATTCCACACACTATAGTGCACTTGGTGTAGCTATAGCAAAACTAAAGATGATCAATTTTAAATCGTAGTAGCATTTTAAACAAAATCTTAATGAACAAATTGGAATTAAGGAGATAATTTGATGAATTAAGTACATGCATATTATTCTTAAATAAAGCCATATACTCGAATTAAAACTTGATCCTAGATCCGTTACTAATGATATCATAAATTACTTTGTTATTCAATTTTAAGCATAAGCCACTAATCCAATCATTGGACTATGTTAGTTTCACTAACACATTTATTTTTTTCATTTTCTAATTATTTGTGTTTAGCATACAGTTTGCTCACTTCTATCACGGCAATGACCAAAAAGAGAATATTATCAATACCAATTTAATGGTGATGTTGGATGTCATGAACTATGAACTCTACTTGTACGATTTATTTTGTGTACCTAACAAGGAATATTAAAAATGAGGGCCTTTCTGAACCCTCTAATACAAGAAGTGAAACAAGTAAAACTCCTAAATATAAAAGTATGCTGCATTTAGGAGGATTTATTATGAAATCATAGAGGAAAGCATAATAGCACAAGTTATATACTCCTACTTAAGAAACACGAAATCTCACAAACGAGCAACTAGCGGATGGTGATTACGTTTACGTATGATCAAGATTCAAGGCCATTGGGTACAAGGGTATGCAATTCTTATTTGGTTCACCTAGTTATACTAAAAATGACATGTAAAAATTAAGAGCCCAAATAAGACTCTGGAAATTCTCTAATGCTATACTTTTATTTTGTTGAAGACTCAATTCAACTAGTTATAAGTAACGGATTCACCCGTATAAAAACATGTTACACTTGTGACTAAAAATAATAGCACGTGGTACTAAAAAAATAGGTCTATTATAAACGATTGTGATTGGGAGAGGGCATTATTTGTGATACATAGAGGGAAAATAAAAATTGTGCCAGGGCATAATAAGCATACTTTATTAGATCATTTATCTTTTGATGTACCTTAGCTTGCTGAGAAACTACAAGAATAGAATAGTTCAACTCATCCTAGATAGTTTTCTATAAAGTAATCATATAAGAATGTAAAATGAAGGAGTAATAATTTAGTAAACAAATTAGAATACCTATTCAAATAAGGTGGATAGCCACTATATTTACCTGTTTGGTGTGAAAGTACTTTCCTAAAGCCCAACAAAACATTCAAAGCCCGCTCTCTCGACCAAAATCTTTTTTGATTGGGCCCAAAACTTCGTCTTCTTAATAAAGATGCAAGATTATTTGGGGAGATCCGAGTTTAATTTCCAATAATTTTTGGTGGGTGTGTATTGTATTTTCTTCATAGGAATTTTGTAATTCTTCAATGCATATTGTTCTTCATATGGATATTTGATGTTAGATTGT
Source organism: Salvia hispanica (assembly GCF_029641045.1). Taxonomy (NCBI): domain Eukaryota; kingdom Viridiplantae; phylum Streptophyta; class Magnoliopsida; order Lamiales; family Lamiaceae; genus Salvia; species Salvia hispanica. The sequence continues at coordinate 51,743,800 of NC_142695.1, forward strand.
TCAATTGTAATCTCAAATAACCACGAAATAAAACATTGATATTACTACTAACATAATAATGAAACACACACATACATACTAATATATAATAATATTTAAATACAAAAATAAAGTAATAAGGTTATTTTGGTAATGTCCAAACTATCTACGGATAAATAGAAAGAAAAGTGAGTTAGTGGAGAATAAATCACACCCTATTAGAGAGAAATCAATTTTCTTAAATAGAAAGTTTTTAATTTTAGGGGATGAGCCAAAAAGAAAAGTGTTTTTTTTAGGTGACGGATGGAGTAATTTTTTAGACAATCATATTGATCAACAAACATCATACTCCCTCCGTCCCATAAAAATAGTCTTATTTTTCCATTTTGGTTTGTCATATATAAATAGCCTCTTTCTATTTTTGGCAAGTCTATTTTCTCTTATAAGGTAGATTCCATTATCATACTCCAATAACTTTTTCTTGCAGCAAAAAAGGCGAGTCCGTCGCCTTGGCGGCCCCCACACTCCGGTCCGACATTATATGAGAGGGTTACATCAAAGTACGCAGTAGCCCGTTAAGGAGGAGGCCTTAACCCACTGGTTGCCAGAAGCCGATGTCCCAAGGCCTCACACTGTGCCTGAGAAATGGAAGCAACTACACGACAGCAGTGAGATTTGAACCCAGACTCATTACAGCAAGATCTGTCCCTCCGTTGCCAACTGCGCTACGCCCATGCGGACAACTTTTTCTTTTTACACCTCTCTCACTTTATCAAAATCACTTTAAAAACCGTGCCGTCCCGAAAAATTCTATTTTTATGGGAAGAAATGAGGGAAAAAATGTACTAACATTATCTTAACTTCGGCTTGAAAACTCAATATCAATTATCTGGTTAATTGTCTTAATATCTTATTATATTCAAACCCATACAACCAAATAAGCCCTTAATATATTTACCACTTATTGGAAGTGAAAGTAATTAAAGAAAATACTGATGAAAGCCAAGTAGGAAATATAGATTGTACTGATGAAATGCTATATTATAATTCACGAACTTATTAAGAAAACAAAGAAAAATTGATTCTTGGTAAAAAAGCCATCTCGATTTTCAAAATTTTCAGTTCAAACGAGACATGTTAAGAAGTACGAGTATACAACACAACATCACAAGTGGTAAAGTCTAATTTGAAGGATTTATGAATGATGTCTAATCTAAACCGAGATAATGAAAAACGAAAGTAGAAAACATTTGTGAATTGTGATATTAAATTTATGTACTAATATATAAATTTTACATTTAACATTAATAAAAGCAAAACATGCAATATTATTAAATGAAAAAATAAACGATAATAAAAGCCAAAAAAACTTGTATAAGGAAATGCCATATGAAACGAATGACATTGTTCTATTTTAATTTTGCCAACTCCAAATTGTGAACTATCAGACCACCATATGTCTAAGGAAACGCCAATATAGTATATTAAGTTTGCGATACATATTTTTAGACAGCGACAGCAGTCCCCTCTCTATTCGGTCCAACGTCGTTTTGTATGCTTACCGTTGTCTGAATTTGTATTTGGAAGTTTGCAGTAGACCAAATAAACTCATAGAGGAGGCAGTAGAGCATTCAAAAGTTAATGAGCAGTTATTATTTTAATATTTTAATAGTAGTTTTTAGTAATCCTATTTCCTTAATTATTAACAGTATTATATTATTAAAACTTAAATTCTTTAACTATTATTATTATTGGGGAGTGATCAATTGTTAACTCATCATTTAATTGCTAACTACAACTAATTTAAGGCCATATGATTTTAGAAAACGTGTGGTCTATAATTTGCCACGTGTAATTTTCGTTTTTATTAATTAAATCGAAAAAGATAAAAAAAAAACTCCAAATTAGGGTTTTGGATGAAAATGTCAATATAGTGTTCCGAAAATATCAACTAAATGCTTTGAGAATGTCAACACAATGCTTTAAAAATGTTAACCCATTGCTTATATTGACATTCTACATTTATTATATTGACATTATTTTATATAGTATGTTGACATTTCTGCTTGTACGAAAAAATTAAAAATTTTTGATTTTTTTTTTAATTTTATTGTCGGAACATATGCATGTATGATATCGTTGGAATCTTTATGAAATTATCTTTAATTTGATATATATTATATGAATTTAAAGTTTTGGGATTTCTTTTAAAAGTTAGTTATAACTAAACATGTAGTTAATTGACATTAATACCCCTATTGATATTTTTTGGAATTAATCATATGGCCTTATTGACGTTTTTCGTTGATCGTATTGACATTTATGGATTAATGATCTAAGCCCTCAATTTGAATATGTAATGGCTATTATTTAGTTATAGTTAGCAATTACGTTATGAGTTAGCAATATAACACTCCCCTATTATTATTATTATTATTATTATTATTATTATTATTATTATTATTATTATTATTATAATCACTTTTAAATTATTATTTTTCTTCCTTTCAATTTATTGATACAATATTTGAATTTGTTCATAAAATTGTACACTTGCTCATATGTAGTAGTAATAGTATTATTAAGACTCAAGAGTTCGTTTCACAGTGCCGTTTTCTTTATAAACTATACTTTAAAAATGCAATAGATATATACAGAGAGAGAGCGTTTTAGTAGTAGGGGTCATCTTCTATTCCTTATAGCATCCTAATCTAAAATAAAGATCAAATATCCACCCTTAAATGTTAAAATGAGTGGATGAGATTGAACCTTACGAATTTTAATAAATAGTAGACAAAATATCAACAAAAGGGTAATATCGTCATTATGTTATCATATGATAATTTTCGTGAATGTTTTTTTATATCAACATAGTGTATAACAAATATCAACAATATGACATAAGAATATCAACACTAGTACAAGAAAATATCAACACATATTTATTGAGATTTTTATATGGTTTTATTGAGATTTTATATGCATTATATTGAAAATTTTTGATGTATTTTTGATAAAAATTTGGTTATAAACATTTACGAAAACTAAAATATCAAATTTCATCATCCGAACGTCGTCGGAACATATGCAATTGAGATCTCGTTGGAATCTTTATAAAATTATCTTTAATTTGATATATTTTTTTTGTGAAAAAATAATTTAAATCGAGAGGTTACGTAAATTTAAAGTTTTAAGATGATTTTAATGAGAGAGAATTGACATTAATATCCTCTAATTTTATTTATTAATTTTCTTAATTAAAAATATAATCCATATTACATTATTTCAACTACTTGATCTTTTAATTTAATGACTAAGATTTAATCTTAATAATTTAAGATTGTTAATTAATTAGCAATTGATAACTCCTATTAGTAATAACATATGTGTTTCCTTAAGGATTTAAATAAAAGAATAGAAAACATGTTCGGTCTTTGACTTTAGAAGGTGACTTTATAGACACACATGTGTCAGTTAAATTTACTTTCGAATCTTCGATGTCAATTTGTCATTCGTCTATCGTCGTATCAAATCCTTCGTAGTATAATTTTCGAATATATATCTGCTTTTTTCCAGTAATTTTCTCTTTTTTTGAGAAAAGGCACCCAATGAATTCTCTACGCAAACAACCACTTTATTAATGATTGACCTCATCAATTAAATATTCATTTTTCAAAACCAAAATCACACATTTAATGGGATTTGTTACCTAATTAAGTTAGAAGACTCCAATTGCTAATTTTCTCGTTCGATGATGGAATAAATTCATAGTCGTTTACAAGTTAAATTAAGTTAGAACCGTCTACTTTACCATTATAATTTTGAAAAAAAACTACCTTATTATCTTTTTATATTCCAAAAATAAAAGAATCACAATTGAAATGAAAACCATTAATAATTACTTACGGCTGTGATCAACGCATAAATTTCACAAATCTAAGAATTTATTATAAATTATACTCCATCCGGCCCCGAAGAATACGTACTTTGGGGACGTATTTCTTTTAGTCAATTCAACTAGTTATAATAGTTTCGCCCGCATAGCACTACTAGAAACGATTGTGATTGAGACGAAACTAAAATTCTTTCGTGATTGTAATTAGGAATTGTGAATTTATGATCTTGGTTGATTGTGTTATTATTTATTATCATGTTTGATTTGTTTTAGATGCTTTTGAACTATGTTTAAATTGATAAAGGTGTGCAAATGTGGAGAACGAAAATCATATTCGACTGCATACGTAGAAGAACGGATATCATGTCCATGAAATGAAAATTTATTTGTTAAACAAACTGAACACCACAAACTTCTGAAGAAAAATTAATCAAACTATTTGAGAATATTGACAGAGGTTATTTTTTAGCTACGTACCGGCTGACACGACACACACACATCACAAAAATAACAGTAACTTTAGCTTGTCGCGTTATCATTTTGCCACTATAATTCTCAATCACTAAAAAGTAAAGAATAAAAATAAAAAAATCCAGGTTTTAGATTGGAGAAATCAAAGAATTCATAATCGACGATTTAAAACAAAACAAAAAAAAAGGAGAACCCACTCAAATGGAAATAATTAATACTTATAGTATAAATAAATACTCTCTCCGTCCCGCTTTAGCAGTCTCATTGACTTTTCTGCACTCGTTTTGTAAAAATGATAATAAATAGTTAAAGTGGAGAAATAATAAAGTAAAAAAAAGAATAATGTAGATAAGATTTTTCTCTATATTATTCTCTTTTTTACTTTATTATTTCTCCACTTTAACTATTTATTATCATTTTTATAAAACGAGTGCAGAAAAGTCAATGAGACTGCTAAAGCAGAACGGAGGGAGTATTAAAGTAGATGTCTGTAGATTAATGTTTTATAGATATGTTTTGTACACTATCTATCTGTTCTTTTATTTGTTGCGGGCATTAATATTGTGATGACAGTGATTTGCTTAAATTGGTGCAACGGTAGAAAAACAGCTAGAGGTCAAGTCAAAGAAATGCGAAACTTCTGATTTTTTACTTTAGAGTTTAGACCCACTCCAAAGTCCAATGTTCAATTACTTGTAAAGAGATTTATATAATTAATTCTAATAGCTGTATATTATTATCATTTGCATAAAAGTGAATCCATCCTATCTTTCATATTATTCCTATCTCTTTACCAATTACTACCTCTGTTCCTGAAAATTTGATATAGTTTACTATTTCGATCCGTCCCTGAAAATTTGATACACTTTACTTTTACCATTTTTGATAATGGACCCCATATTCCACTAACTTATTCCTACTCATATTTTATTATAAAACTAATACTTTAAAAGTAGGACCCACATCCCACCAAACTTTTCAACTCACTTTCCATTACATTTCTTAAAACCCGTGTCGGGTCAAAGTGTAGCAAATTTTGAGTGACAGAGGTAGTAATAAATACTAGTACTAGGCAAAAGTACATTTTAAGGTCCCACTACTTTTACAGTTCCGTATTACTACTATGTTTTAGTAGCTAGATTCTTATGTACATTTTTTATAATAAGACTTATATATACTTATACTAATTGATAAGATCAAATTCTTATTTAATGGAGCCAATATATCTTATAACTTTTTCGTCAGATATTATTGATGGAGAGTGACAAAGAATTATCATAATAATAATGTGCATCATGCTCGTGCTTAGGAACTAGGAGTATAATACTCCACTACTTCTATATCCATAGGCACGTCTGCGGCTTCCACTACTTCCACTATATAGAATAGAAGAGAGATTTGGACTTATCATACGTACTTATATAAAATATGTTTAGATAAATTGTAAATTAGTAGTACTTCTCAACAAAGTGGTGAACGAGTTGGGAAAAATTGAAATTCGACTTTTGAACTACTAATATCGATCTTACCTCTTTATATTTTATCAAAGATTGATCTAAATTCTGATAGTTTTGAGTTCAAATTTATAATGTTAAAAGTCAAGAGTACGAATTATTTCGAAGATGTGCCCCTCTCAATCCTATTAGAAAAAGTTACGTACATTTTGGTAGTGATGGGCGATTGAATTTATGCCTTGGATATACATTACATATTGTAGACTAACCATTCGCTATTTTGCATAGTTTAATTATACCAAAACAAAAAGGCAAAAGTATTTCAACGTCTTAGTAATTTTTAGATATTCAATATCGGGGGAGAGTAGAAATAAGGTATAAAATTATATTCTCTCATTAAACACTCTTTCAAGTTCTTTTGGAAGTTGAAAATTTCATTCATTTTGGATTTATTTTGCCATCGTTTTCGTGGCGTGCGTGGGTTGTTTTGCCGAATCGTCTTCCCTACCTTGAAGTATGTATGGCATACTATTATGGTCTCAAATCGAATTTAATTCGAAACATGAAAATTGGTTGTGAAAAACCCTCGGTCAAAGCAGATTTTTGAAGTCCATTTCAAAACATGTTTTGTGGCAGTTTTTCGCGCGACTTTTCCGACTCGTTTGAAATCATTTTCCTTTGAAACTTTGCAGATCTGTAGCTTGATAAACCAGCTACGTATATATGTTTTTAGACATGAATTATGTGAATGTTTGATAGTTGTTTTAAGCCTTAGAAAACCCATTAAAAATGAGACTTTCATGTGGAAAATGATTTTGTTTTGAAGTCTGATTTTGATTCGATATTTTAGATTTAATTTAGCATTATGATGAGTGCTCACAAACATGTTATTGATTTTGGATTTGTGTTGGGGAGTGTGTTTTGGAGTTGGTTAAAAATCAAGTAATTTTTTGAATTACCTTAAGGTCTATTTTTCAAAGTATTTTATGGACTGTCTTTTTGAACCCTATATTCAGGAACAATATATATTTCCAACTATTGATTTTCTGTTACAAAGTTATTTAGTTATTTTTAACCAAAAGGAAAGTGTATTGTTTGTGTCAAATTACTAAAAATGTAAAATACTATGAATATAGGGTTTTGTAATTTTGGAAATGTTAATGCATTTCTAATATTATTGCAAACAATTAATATTAAACCCAAACAAAATATTTTTAGCCTTATATCCCTATTCCACATGTTTTGCTTACTTGGGCCTCGTTTTATATCCTTAATGGGCTCATCCCGAATTGCATGTCACCCATCTCAATAAGTACATCTTCAATAATTGGAAGTTTAGAAGTAAATGTTGAAGTTTATATATTTTGAGACTTTACACCAAGTACATTTCATTATTCCTATAATTAGTCAAACCAAATAAGAATTTCATACCCTTGGTTAAAATTTAATTCACCGTACATAACATATGTATATTCACCACGATCCACCGCCCGATTATAACTAGTGTCTTTCAATTGTTTCTTTAATGCATCAACTTGTCTTAATATAATATCCTCAATAATATCACTATTAACCCTTCTAACAGCTGCATAGTTATGTTTAGATAGTTTTACTTGCTTTATTTCAGATTCCAGGGGAGTACGAAGTACGAAGTTCACCATTTTGATACTTTTCAGGCACGTAATAATACACTGTGTGGGTCGAATTTAAGGCAGTAGAATTTGAAACATCCATCATTAATACTGGGCCTATATTAGAAGTATCAAAAATAATCACTCCTTGGATATACATAACATATTGTAGACTAACCATTCGCTATTTTGCATAGTTTAATTATACCAAAACAGAAAGGCAAAACGTCTTACTGTCTTGGTACTTTTTAAATACTCAATATCGGGGGAGACTAGAATGTTTAATATATCCATGTTACATAAATTTATACTCTCACCATATATGTAGAGTTGTGTCATACGTAATTATGCTAACACACAAGATATCATAATAACACAAGTACTAGCTAGGTAGTTAATTAAACTAATAGTAAGATTGCAGAATAATCATCAGATAACCCCTCATTCCAGCTCCGCGGCAAGATACTCCTCCACAGTCAAGCTCTGGGCAGACGCCGGCTTGTTGACGAGATATGAGACTATCCAACCACATCAATAAACACATTTTTGAATCTTTACAATGCTAGGAACTCTACCGTAATAAATAAGTTCTAGGAACTCCATAAACAACAAATAGTGGGCAGCCATTAAGTACTTGTTTCTCTTGTTACTATGAATGAATGATAATTATTTACCAAGTACAATGGAGTATTATTTATGTATTGAACGCGTAGCTACCTACTAGTGTTGTTTTTAAAAGTACATCGAAAACAAAATATAGTACTAATAGGCCAAAAATTTGTACGATGAGTGATGATTGAGTAAAAAGTGAAATGTGCCAAATTTTGTGGGAGGGACAAAAATGGAAAAATATGACAAAACTTAAGGGGCGGAGCTATTGAATAATCTCACATTTTAATAACTTGAAATTTGCACGATAATATAAAAAAAATGGATTAAATTCCAAAAGATAACGCGAAAATGTTGAAAACGCTGATATAATGTGACTTGAAATGTGCACGGTAATATTAAAATTCAATTAAGTTTCAGAAGATGACTAGACAATGTTGAAAACGTTTATATAAAGTGACTAGAAATTCATATGGTAATATAAAAATTGAATTAATATTTTGATTGTATTTTGTAAGTTATAAAATGGATCGTAAAGATATCAACTTTATCGAGTCGTTTTCTTGAATTTGACTGAATTTTTATTTTACCGTGCGAATTTCAAGTCACTCGCAATCAACGTTTTCAACATTGTCGAGTTATCTTATGGAATATAATTGAACTTTTTTATCGTCATGCGAACATCAAGGTACTCTATATCCGAGCCCTGGCAGTCATTGAAGCTAATCTCGGTGACGGCGAAGCTGGATCGGACATTCGCCATGACGTCCATCCCGACTGGGTCGAACCGGAAGAAGTAGAACAGCGTGAGTGTCGTTTCCATCATCGGCGTACGACGCAGGGTAGGCGAACGGGGTGGAGGACGGGGTGTTCGTCGCGATCACCCCCCATTTCCCCTGGCTCACCAGCCAACGGGCAAAACGGGGGACGTCGTCCACCGCCGAACGCTCCCCACCATAGGCGATGCTTAGCACCACCAGCACCATCAGTGTGAGTGTGTTAGTGCAAGCTAGTGAGTGTGAGTGAGAGAGTGAGACTGAGAGTGAGAGAGTACAAATTAGAGAAAAATTGGATCTTTTTACAATGATTATATCTTACTAATAATTAGTGATTGGGACAAATACCCAAATCCAATCATAATAACCTTGATCAATTTTCTCCTTGCACAATCACTAAAATAACTTATGCCCTGCATTTAGGATATCTTGGAAGTTGTAATAACCAAATTAGTTTCAAAGATCCTTTCAACAATGTATGCATATTAGTCCTAAATAAAGCAATATACTCGAAATAAAATTTGATTTAAGATCCGTTACTAATGATATCATAAATTGCTTTGTTATTCAATTTTATCATATAATATTGTAAATAATATAGCATCATCCCTTAAACCTTGAATATGAAAAATAAAAATTTGAAATTAATCATGTCTTTTAAACTAAATATATTTATAACCTAAAAAAACCTTGTTTTCAAAAATTTAATGAATACAATTTTGGTACCACCAATTGCACATTATGTGTGTTAAGAAGGTACATTTGTGCGGCAATTTAAAAGAACAATTTGAAAATTATTGTTTTACACCTAGAATTTTCTCATCATCTGACATTACCTAATCCCATGTGAATATTTTACCAAATTTTGCTTGCTAATTTTGATAAAAATATACTATAAAGAAGTAAGAGCCCATATTTTGAAAATTTTGGGGAAAAAGTTCATCAATGACAATTACTACTACTCCCTCCGTCCCACAAAAGATGTCACATTTCCCTTTTTGGAAAAAGTTTTTTCTCACATGAATATAAAAATTATATTTTTTCTCTTCATTTAACACACAAAACAAAACCTCCTAAAATCCCGTGTCGTCCCACAAGTGTGACATCTTTTGTGGGACGGGGAGAGTACTATATTGGGAATCTCAAAATTTGTGGTGTTTAGATATAAAATAGAGCATAAGTTTTCTGGTATAAAAATTGACATAAATATTGTGGAAAGCAAATAAAATTAAATACTTGATCCTTAGACCCGGGCTTTGCAGGGTTCCCGAAGACCAATGGGAGCTTCAGCGTCTACCGGCTGGACATCCTCCGCCTGTTTCTCGTCAACCGGTCTGGGCCGAAGAGGGACCTCACGGTGGACTCCTACCTCTACGTCTACTGAATCTTGCCCAGTGGCATTTTTTAGTTAATGTTAATCTTTGTTAGTTATGCTAATAGTAGTACATACTTGTTTCTCTTGTTACTATGAATGAATGATAATTATTTACCAAATACAATGGAGTATTATTTATGTATTGGGCGTGTAGCTACCTACTAGTGTTGTTTTTAAAAGTACATAGAAAACAAAATATAGTACTAATAGGCCAAAAATTTGTATGATGAGTGACGATTGAGTAAAAAGTGAAATGTGCCAAATTTTGTGGGAGGGGCAAAAATGGAAAAATATGACAAAACTTAAGGGGCGGAGCTATTGAATAATCTCACATTTTAATAACTTGAAATTCGCACGATAATATAAAAATTGGATTAAATTCCAGAAGATAACGCGAAAATGTTGAAAATGCTGATATAATGTGACTTGAAATGTGCACGGTAATATTAAAATTCAATTAAGTTTCAGAAGATGACTAGACAATGTTGAAAACGTTTATATAAAGTGACTTGAAATTCATATGGTAATATAAAAATTGAATTAATATTTTGATTGTATTTTGTTAGTTATAAAATGGATCGTAAAGATATCAACTTTGTCGAGTCGTTTTCTTGAATTTGACTGAATTTTTATTTTACCGTGCGAATTTCAAGTCACTCTATATCAACGTTTTCAACATTGTCGAGTTATCTTATGGAATATAATTGAACTTTTTTATTGGCATGCGAACATCAAGGTACTCTATATCCGAGCCCTGGCAGTCATTGAAGCTAATCTCGGTGACGGCGAAGCTGGATCGGACATTCGCCACGACGTCCATCCCGATTGGGTCGAACCGGGAGAAGTAGAACAACGGGATGCCGTTTCCATCATCGGCGTACGACGCGCGAACGGGGTGGAGGACGGGGTGTTCGTCGCGATCACCCCCCATTTCCCCTGGCTCACCAGCCAACGGGCAAAACGGGGGACATCGTCCACCACCGGATGCTCCCCACCATAGGCGGTGCTTAGCACCATCAGTGTGAGTGTGAGTGTGTTAGTGCAATCTAGTGAGAGTGAGAGTGAGAGTGAGAGAGTATAAATTAGAGAAAAATTGAATTTTTTTACAATGATTATATCTTACTAATAATTAGTGATTGAGACAAATACCTGAATCCAGTCGTAATAATCTTGATCTGTTTTCTCCTTGCACGATCACTAAAATGACTCATGCCCTGCATTTAGGATATCTTGGAAGTTGTAATAACCAAATTATTTTCAAAAATCCTTTCAACAATGTATGCATATTAGTCCTAAATAAAACAATATACTCAAAATAAAATTTGATTCTAGATCTGTTACTAATGATATCATAAATTGCTTTGTTATTCAATTTTATCATATAATATTGTAAATAATATAGCATCATCCCTTAACCCTTGAATATGAAAAAAAATTTCCGAAATTAATCATGTCTTTTAAACTAAATATATTTATAACCTAAAAAAACCCTGTTTTCAAAAATATCATGAATATAATTTTGGTACCACCACTTGCACATCATGTGCGTTAAAATGGTACATTTGTGCGGCAATTTAAAAGAATAATTTGAAAATTATTGTTTTACGCCTATAATTTTCTCATTATCTGACAATACCTAATCCCATGTGAACATTTTACCAAATTTTGCTTGCTAATTTTGATAAAAATATACTATAAAGAAGTAAGAGTCCATATTTTGAAAATTTTCGAGAAAAAGTTCATCAATGACAATTGCTATTACTCCTTCCGTCCCACAAAAGATGTCACACTTTCCTTTTTAGTTTGTCCCACAAAAGATGGCACATTTTCATTTTTGGAAAAAGTTCTCTCTCACATGAATATATAAATTATATTTTCTCTCTCCATTTAACACACAAAACAAAACCTCCTAAAATCCCGTGCCGTCCCACAAGTGTGACATCTTTTGTGTACGGAGGGAGTACTATATTGGCAATCTCAAAATTTGTGGTGTTTAGATATAAAATAGAGCATAAGTTTTCTGGTATAAAAATTGACATAAATCTTGTGGAAAGCAAATAAAATTAAATAATTGATCCTTAGATACTCCCTATATTTTACCAAATATACATAGTACTTACTCTCCCTAGGGGTGGAAATTGTGCGTGTCGGGTCGTTATTGTGTCGACACGATAACGACACGAACATGATAATAACAAAACGAACACGACCCGTTAAGAAAATCCCAAACACGAACACGACACGAACCCATTAACGACACGAACCACTTCGGGTCAACAAGACACGATAACAACACGTATTGGAAAGTGATTAAATATTTAAATGATTTAAATGAGATATGACCGTATGAGACTATGAGAGTCAATTTAATAAGTATTGAAATGAAAATAATAAGAATTAATAATTTTAAATTGTTATTTGTTAACGAATAACATGAACCCTGCATGAACACGACACGAACACGTATTGTTAACGGATAACATAAACCCGACACGAACATGACACGAAAACGACACGAAATTTTTGTGTCCTTAACGGGTCAACCCGATAAGGACACGAACCCAATAAGCTCTGATCCAAACCAATTAATTTCGTGCCGGTTCGTGTCGTGTCAAAAATTGTCAGCCCTAACTCTCCCTATAGATTATTCAAAACATAAAATATAATTATGAGAAAGAAAATGAGGATATCATAGTATAAATACATTAAATTAAATAAGCAAGTTTCCTTTTTCTCATGTCAGCATATACAATGGCAAGTACTTGTATGAAGTATAAGCGAAATTGAAATTACGGCCGTTATGATATTATTATATAGCCGACTCTTGTCTTATGGGCTGTGTATATGGCAATAATGTATCATATGTAGATGATTTTTCTAAGTATAGTTTTCTAATGGCATGGGAATATACATGTTGAAGCATTTAGTAGGTGAATATTTTATCAGAAAAAAGTTAATAATACTTAGATGAATATGTTGGAATCGTGTTTGGTTAATGGACTTTGACCAATATAAATGTGACGAGACATTTAATTTTGTAAAATTAAATGCAATAGCGACGATCTACTTTTGGAGTAGATGTTTGTGGTATATTCATTTTCTCTAAACCGATTCCTAGTGAGTGAGAAATTATGAATTTAAGTTTGTCACAGTGGTGAGCTATAAAGGAGCTATGAGATAAAACCAAGGGATTAATTAAAAGATTTAATTATCTCACGTTGGTGTAGAGAACCTTATTAAACATTGATTTAATATGATAAATTATTACGTGTAATAATTTTAGTGGACCCAAGTGCACAAAATATGCTAAAAGGTCCACGACGGACCCCGACATATAGCGGGTCCCAAGAGGTCTATGACGAACCCCGCCGCATAGCGGGTGACAAAAGGTCTCCGATGAACCACGACGTATCGTATGACCAAAAGGTTCACGATGAACCTCGTCGTGTAGCGTGTCCAGATGCATCAGTCTCCTCTAGCTCCTGTAATGGCTAGTAACCCCAGGCGATTACAGTCAAAGTCATCATGGCACACATAATGGTCGTTGACTCCATCAATGCTCATGAATGGACTTGACCTATAAATAGGCATGCATCCACTGCATTCTCTGCACAACACTAGACACAAAAGATTGCATATTATTTGCATAGCTCTCTCACCCTCTCTGCATAGTCTTCCATCGAAGCTCTGCCCTGGTCATCATCCAGTTCGCCGGAGCTTGTTCTGTTTGCGGTGCTGCAACGAACAAGACGAAGCCGTTTTATCTTTGGGGACGACATGCCAATCAGAGAGCACTATCGGGGCGTATCTTGTCTTGCGGAAAGAGGACTCCTCGACTCGGCTTACAACTTAATTACAGTTTATAGTTTCGATTATTGTTTTGTTATTTCAATTCAGTTTATTGTAATTTTATCTTCGTTTACGCCCGATTAATGTATCTTTGTACCACAGTGAAAATAAAAAAAAAAAAAAAAAACAACAAACGTAACTCAATCGCTTACACTTCATTTTATTAGGAGTACTATAAATTAAGTGTTTCATGATGTATAATTAGTCTCATATAAACACTAAAACACAGCACATATATTAAACTTAAGAAATTTAAACGCACCTACATAGAAAAAGAGAATCGATTATTAAACCAATACTAGTAATTTTGTGAATTTGATTGTGACAAAACTAAAATGAGTTATATCTATGTACACCAGAAATCACATGAATACCATGTAATTATATTATACCTATTCTAGTTTAGGATCCAATTAACTAATTACAATTGACAATTAAGTGCTCAGTGAAAGGCCAAAAGTGCTCGGGGAAATTGGGAAATACCGATGACTTCAAGTGCTCGTTATTTGTTTCGTTGGAATATTTATCCGAGCAACGATAAAGCTCACCAAACTGGTCAACGCAACCTTGTGCGATCATTCCAAGCACTTGTTGTGCTTGGAACACTTGTGCTGAATAAAGCGAGCATACTTTTTTTTCACATTGGTGCACCATTAGGCATAATGCAAGTGTTATAAAAACTAGAGGATACGGAGGAAATAATTTTCTGGTCGTGTAATGTATCAAGCTTGTCGACCATTTACTGTTATTCACAGTGGAAAAAAATTGAAATCATAAATCACAGTCAACCTTTATAAATCACATCTCCGATCTTCCACTCTGCATTTCTCCGAACCCAATTCATTCGCTAATATTTGATCATGAGCTTCATTTTGGTAGAAAACTTGCCCGGAAACAGGAGATGCATTGGCGACAGCACGAAGAGAGGCCGGGGGGAGAGGAGGAGGAGGAGAGGGTGGCGGTGATCATTGTTTTGAAGATGTGGTGAATTGTCATGGTGTATTTGATTGTGAGTGAAGTTGGAGATTATTAGAGTTTTGAGTTTTGCTCATTATATAAGTACTTTTGTCCATGAAAATTTTATTTTTATTGATTGCTCAACAAAAATATCGTGTATACGAGTAGTATATATTATAATTAGTATGATTGACACATTTCACAATATCCACCATGCATTTAAATGACCCCTCTCAACTAATTACAATAATCACGACACAACCAATTACGAATTTATTAAAACTCGTACCAGCTACATCAAGATACGGATGTAGTAAATTATTAGGATTAGGGATGGTTTTATCCATAATTAATGTTTGACTCGTAGTATATGGTTTCTAAAATTAAATTCGTACGTATTTTTATTGGTTTGAAGTGTTTGAGTAATCACCAGATGTATATGGACACGATGATTCGTTCAAAATTCTCACAACTCAAAAACTTGCGTCACAATGAAATTGTATAGAGAAAAATGGGGAATATGCACATCTTTTTGAATCTTTTGACTAGATTTCTACTTGAGTCTTATGACAATTAATTAAGTTTGATGACCAAATAATATATCAAAAAATTAGAATATGAGTATATCGTTTTATTTTAAATTTTAAAGATTTATATTAATAAAGTAATAATAAAAATATTATACGTATGCAATTTTGAGTCGGTCACCACGATTGTCATAAATGAAAATTGGTGGATAGAGTTGTGCATGCTTGTTGCATTGATATATAAGTCGTACCTAATTTTTTGTTCCAGAACAAAAGAATAAATACAATATTATCATTAAGTACTAGTATTTGATTTTCTTAAGTAGATGAATTGTTATGTGTATGTAGTATGGTTTATTGACAGCTTATCATAGCCAAAGAATTGAACTCGTCAAGCAAATTTGGGCATTATATGGGGGCCATTTTTGTAGTTAATATTGATTCAGACAGTAATGCACATAATTATACTTTTCCAATACTTTAAAACGAGATATATAATTATATAGTACGAAGTAGATCTTATTTCATAGTATAGATTTGCAATTTTGTAAATCGATATTGAAATTTATTATAAGAATGGTATGCGATTTTTGAAATATGAATTTAGTCCGGCTACTACAAACGTGGTTAACCAATTTTTTTCTTTCTAAAATATACTCATAATTTTAGATGAATTCAAACAAACAAGTATAGTACGAATATAATTATTTGTAAAATAGAGTGGAAAAATTAGCACTTAACTGTTCAAACGGCGTCGTATACTTGTGCACTATTCCTGAGCTACCATCGGCGGCATATTTTTTTCAATTTAATTACTTACTTCGATTAAACTAGCAATTTAATTATTGCTCAGTAAATTAAAAAATATCTGAAGTAATATTATAAATCATTTCTTAAAGGAACTATTGTTCAAAATCATTCTCAAAATAAATATTGTCACAAACAATCGACAATGAGCTACGGCTACCATCAACAAAAATTTTATCTTTATCTAAAGCACCACTTTCACTTCACTATGCGTTGAATCTAAGAGACAAAATATTTATGAATTTAGTATAAAATATTAATAAAAGGGGGATGAGTTCGGCCAAAAATCATTTCTTAAGTTAAATTCAACGTGTGATTAACGAATTACACAACATTTATAATTTACCCTTTAAAAAATAAATTAGATAAGCATTCTAAATCAAATTTTAAGAGTGGATTCCTTGTGACAGATTACTAATTTTAGAAATAAGAATCGGATGCAAGTTGACATCTATGATAATCATTTCTTCCCTGAATTTGGTGTTCAGGCAGCCACCGGCCACTTCTTGCAGCAATAAATATTTTCATTGCGTGAGAATTAAGTAATGTTTGTTTTTATTGTAAGAACTTTTCTTAAAATTGAAATATTTTTCCCTAGTAATGCATATATAATTGAAATTTTCAATTTAAAAATATTAGTACAAACTATGTATACAAACTTGAGAACGTTGGTCTCAAACACAAATCATTTGACCACTAAATCAATATTTACATGTATACACACTTAAATAAGGAGTACAATTTTTAGATCTCCTACATTAACCACTTTACTATTAAGCCATAACACCGCTCATTTACTTTTTTAACACATCCCTCATCCCTTTGAGCAATTGTACCCACATGCTTGTAATAAATTTGGTTATATCAGAAAAAAGAAATATGGACAGCCAATGGTCCCAAACCATATAGTAGTAGTAATACATAAAATTACAATCAAAATCCAATGTATATTTAATTATATATACATATGCTACTGATTCGACCAGCTGAACCGTGAACCAGTAGCTTCACCGATTGCTTACCGATTCGATTTTTAAAACATTGAGGATATAAGCAACGACCGGAGGTGGCCCAAAAAGTACACCCGGGATCGAGGAGCCGAAGGCTTTAATTTGGCATGCATTTTCATCAATGCAACAACAGATAAGCAACGACCGGAGGTGGAAAAAATACAGATATCTTAGAATAAGATCGATATGAAGTTTAACGAGTATAGGGCACTTGAACATGATTACGATATGCTATAACTTTTGCTTCAGCTTTTATCTCGAACTAGACGAATCCAGGTCTAAATTCCATATTTCGTAGTTGGGAGAATTTTTTTAGTTCCATCAATTGGGTCGCGATAGAATTCAAGTAAATCCATCGATTGCATTTTCATACTATTAGTTAATTCGTACACATGGTCCCTCTAATTCTTAACATAGAATTTCCTGAGAAAATCGAGTATATGAAACGAGCATTATTAAATTTTAAAAGAAATAGTTATTCAATAATTGAAACACCATAGCATAATTGCGTTTATTATTAACAATATTTCTTGATGGAATTTAAAGCATAATCTCGTTTATTATCAATAAAATTTGACGTGGTGCATTTTAAACTATGTTTATTTCAATCCGAAATTTCTTTATTAATTATATAAATATTCAAGGCCAGTACGTACTGATAATATGAACAATTCCTCACACAATACAAATCTTTAAAGAATATTTTTTTTCAACTTTTTATTTGTCGTATGTGGAACTGGAAGAGGTTGGGTTGTGCTATTAATGTTCACTAACTATTCTATCTTCATCCAAAAGATTTAAAAGGTGTCAATATTCAAAACATAAAATATAAACATAAGAAAGAAAAATGAGGGATATGTATATGGAGTATATATTATTCAAGCAATTTCCTTTTTCTCATATCACTATATCAGCACATATAATGGCAAGTAGTTGTGTGAATTGTAAAACGCATTAGAATTAAGGCAGTTATGATATTTCATTATGGTTAATTATGTGGTGATCTGGCAATTAATCTTAAAAGGTTGGCCCGAGTCATGGAAATTAACTTTTTCATTCACGTAAATGTTATTTTTATTAAAGTATATGGTAGTTTTTATATTTTAATTTAGAATAATTATTAATTAAGTTAATTAGATTATAATTAAGTCAATTTTTTTATTTTAAGTGAATTTCCTTTTAATTTAATCAATTTTTATTTTAAGTGAAAAATATTTTATAAATTTTAATATAAAATTAATTAAGTTAATTAGGTTAATTAGATTATAATTAAGTCATTAATTTGGTCAAACATCTTTGACAGTTAGTTTTAACACCCAGAAGTTTTTTCTACATTCTACATTTAAGTATACGCACATATAACCTCCAAACACTTTCTTATATTTGCCCTCTTTTATTCCATAAAAGAAAAGAATCAGAATCAAAATCAAAATCACACCATTAATTATTTCTCAATCTTAATTAATGTAGTCTAAATTACATGTACAGATCTCAAATTCGAAACGCCAACATAATCACAACTTGTCACATATGGTTTATTACAATATTAATGACTAATTTATGAGAACTATTTTAACATGATTCTTTGTGACTATATATATACCTCTCAAATCGAGCAAATGACAACATTATAAAATCAAGCTCTTCCATTATTTTCTTCGAGAAACATAATTTTTTTATCGATGATTTTTTCTTGCATTGTTGTATCAAACTGCAAAGGTTATGAAACTGAATGATACGGTGGAGATGGTGCTCTGGTGTAGTGTAAAAACATTATTTGTAGTGACAAAAACTTTCAAATAAGAAATTACAGCCAATCATTATGGATAACAGCTTTGACCATCAAACAATATTCAACTATAGGTGGTATTTAACAAGGTGGACGAATGTAAGTTTTTTTTTTCAATATCATTCATTTTTATTTTTCTATGAGCCATACACACTAAAAATCTTATTCTAATAAACAACCATCAAACATTTCAACCACGGGTGATCTTAAACAAGGTGGGCAATTATAAGATTTTTTTTTCAATGGTATTTATTTTTGTTTTTCATGAGCTATAGAAATTAAAAAGTTTATTCAAATAAACTTATTATGATTTGATTTTATTTAATTAGATATTCGGTGTGAAAAGATTCAGTTCAGTTCATCCATAAGATTTTCAAACATAGATAAGTTCTCAAATAAAACCAGAATTCATTATAAAGTAGTTATAGTTTTCCTTTCGAATATTGTCTTGATATAAATCACGGATTATCTTATTAAATTACTCAAAATAAAAGGAGTATTTCCCAAAGAATATTCTAAGGACTCGTTTGATACAAAAGATGAGATATGAGAAGATATGTAAAACAAGATAAGAAATACGGGCTTCATGTGAAGATATGCAAAGATATGATTTTTTCGTTGTTGTTTGATAGAAAAGAAATTATCTAAATTTGTATTGTATATTAAATAACATGGCTTAACTTGACAAATTGGTGGGATACATAAACAAGGTTAATGTTATAATTTTGGTAAGATTAGATAGGGCTCTGGTCTTATATTGGGCTTTGAGTTAAGCTTAACTATGATATCAAACAATTAGAAATGTCCATATATAATTTTCTATCTTGGTATTACTAACTTATCAAACATGTCCTAAAAGAATAAAAGAATCATGATTAAAATGAAAACGCTTATTATTCTCCTCCGTATAAATGCGTATATTTTACAAATTTAAAACCCATCAGATTATGGGGAGTACGTTACGCAAAATTTGTTATATCATCCTAGTCAATGATTTTTACTATATTTAACTTTACCTCTGTATAAATGCATATATTTTACAAATTTAATACCCATCATGGGAGTACGTAACGCAAAATTTGTTATAATCATCCTATTCAATGATTTTCTTTTTCTACGTTTAACTTTACGAACTTTTGGTAACGCAATCACAACTTGTCATATATACTTAGTTACAAGATCAATGACTAATTAATGAAAATATTGTCTAGTATTTTCCGTGACTATATATACTCCTCTTAAATTGGTAAAATAACATCGTTACTATTAAGTTTTTACAATGTCAACAAACACACTTTGTTTATTGATCATTTTTTCTTGCATAGCTTTACAAGAATGCAAAGGTCGTGAAACTAGAGGATATGGAGGAAATGGTCCTCCAGTGCAGTGTAACAAAATTGATTGTCCGTTATTTACTGTTATTCACAGTGAAAAAGATTTCGAAATAAGACAATACAAACCAGCTATATGGGTAACAGCTCCGAGCGTCGAACAATTATCAATTCAGGGTGGTGTTGATAAAGGCGGAGAAGTGTAAGTTATTTTTTCTTTATCAATAACTTGTTTTTTTTTTTTTTTTCTCTAAACAATAGAAACTGTAGATTTAATTTAGATAAGTATATTTTAATTCGCCTCTACTAAAGAAATTCACTATTGAATCAGTGTCATAACATATTCGATTTAATTCATTAATTAGACTTTGAAATTCTCCATTTTCTTAACTCTTCTAATTATTTGTATTTTGCTTGCAGATTGTATGATTACTTTTTTGAGGATAATAACGGTTTCGTGGACATTATGGGGAGTGATAGAGGTCCAGTATTGATGACGGATGTTTTAAATTCTACTTATACGGTCTATTATTATATACCTACCAAATATCAAGATGGTGGAATCCCGGACCCTGTAGATCCTGATGTAGTGCAAGTGACACTACCTAAATCCAGATATGCAGCCGTTAGAAGGGTCGATGGTGAAGTTATTGACAATCTCGTATTAAGCCAGGTTGACATACTAAGGAATAATTTGAAAAGGACTTATTACAAGTGGGCAACGGATCCTCATCAATTTACCTATGTTATGTACAATCAACAAAATTGGGTAGAAGGTTACGAAATTCTTATTTGGTTGAATTAGATAGACTAGAAACTTTT
This sequence comes from Salvia hispanica, assembly GCF_029641045.1. Classification (NCBI taxonomy): domain Eukaryota; kingdom Viridiplantae; phylum Streptophyta; class Magnoliopsida; order Lamiales; family Lamiaceae; genus Salvia; species Salvia hispanica. The sequence goes on from NC_142695.1 coordinate 51,765,082, forward strand.
TGTTTAGTTTCATCTTTATGAACAATAGATTCATAATATCCTATTTTTGTTTTTAACTTCAGTAAAAAAAATTATATTATCATATCAAAATATGTGATAATATAAACGAATCACCATTGCTAACGCATAAATATAATGTTCACAAATGGATGGGAGATTAACGTATTATATGATTTCCAAAAAAAAAACATAACTCGTATGAACAAAAACTCAAGAATTTATTGTATGTTTTAAATTAATTATATCCAACAACTAAATAGATGAAATTAAGTGCCTAAATATAATAGAATAATTTGAGAATTACGATTCATTTACCCTTGCGCTCCTTTGGCAGTACGCCAGACCTGTCCTAATTCCATAGTAAAATTTTCTTTTTTATCATTTTTTTACTGATTTTATGGAAAGTAATTAAGGAAATAAAAGACAAATCCTAATTTTCTTTTTTATCATTTTTTTACTGATTTTATTTATTTTCTCTAATTTATTCCAACCTAATATCATTGATCAAATCCTAATTTTCTATGTAGTTTGAAAATCAACTACTGAGATCATGGAGTACAATTTTTTGCTAGTATTCTATTAGTGAAAAATCGGTAAACTATATATCTTAAATTATTGACGTATAGACTGCCTTAAATTTGATGCTATACTCCATGTGAGCATTGAAAAATGATGTCATTTCTTAAAAAGAAACCAACATGGTTTGAATTTTATGAAGAAAAATTGGTGTATTTGTGCATGATATAAAAAATAATAACAATAAAGCGTATGAACAAAAACTTAGGAATTAATCCCGTCTTTTATACTAGTTCATTCTCTAACTATATGAAATTAGGTGCCGAAATATGAAGACAATATTGGAACTAAAAATAACTTAAAAGAATAATTTGATAATTACGATCATTTTACCCGTGCACTCATTTGACTGTACCTATCTTAATTCTAGAGTAACACTGTACAATTTTTTACTAATTTTAGTAATACTCGTATTTAAGCAAGAGAGAATTTTAAAATATGTTGCGGAAATTAAAGGAAATTTGGTGACATTGTTTGTTTGTTTGTGTGATTCATTATTATTAAGAAATATGGATGAACACGTACTAGTAGATTCTCCTATCATGATGGTTTAAATTATACACTCCTCTATATAATGTGGTTTAGCAAATTCCTTCTTTATTCTTTGATAATTTTAAAGTGCTGAAATATAAAAAACAATATTGGAACTAATTAAATACAACAACAAAATAAGGAATTAGAAGTTAGAGGCGATTATAAAAGTTGAGTTAGATCGCTAATCTTAACCGAATGAAATTCATCAACCAGTTTTCGAGTTGAACATCAAGAATTCATCCAATGAATAGTATTGGTACCAATTGCAGAGAGATCACGTGAGTGATATTTGCATTTGTAAGGTAAATTCGTGTTTAAAAAAAAATACTACTTTGAGAACTAATTCTATTATGTACCCTGCCCCCATCTGACAAAGTCTATTCCAGAATAACATTTTACAATTTTTTACTTATTTTAGGTAAAAGTATTCACAAAGGGAATTTGACAGAAGGAATAGAAATGGAGTACTCCCTCCGTCCCATTGAAGATGACCCACTTTCCTTTTTAGTTTGTCCCAATCAAGATGATCCATTACTTAAAATGGAAATCCTTTTATCTCTACTTTATTCCATCTCTCTCACTTTACTCTCTCCACTTAACACACAAAATAAAGTTGCATAAAATCCTGTGCCGCCCAAGAAAAGGGTCATCTTCCTTGGGACGGAGGGAGTACCGTTTATGGAGAATTAGATACGGGTAAGAAATTAAAAGATAGAATGGGTGAATGTGATTAGACGTTTACCCAACAAATTAATTTTGGTGATCAGCATTGTTTTATCAGACAAATTATTTGAAAAAACGTCATTTATGATTGTAATAATTTTAAAAAAATTACAACTCACATACAGCTATGGTCAGATGGCACAAACTTCAGCCTATTTATTTTGAGGAAGACGTTTTGCTAATTGATTTGTGTTAAATCGTCAACATTATTAGTACTAGTTTTAACCCACGCGCACTATGCGCGACTTAGAATATTTCGTATTATTATTTTGATTTTATGAATAAATAAAATAAAATAAGTGACAATATCATTACATAAGATTAAAAAATGTAGGAGTATATACCAAGAGTATAAAATCTAATAAAATATTTAATATACAAATAAAATATTAGGAGACAATAATATCATCGCAAAACGATAAAAATGAACTACAGAACAAATAAAAAGCACAAATATCAATATTAATAAAACTTAACATTAAGTAAATAAAACAATAATTCATAAGTTATGGAAAAAAAATTTCCTATTTGTAAACAACCTTAAAAGTACATTAATAAGAATAGCAAAATAAAGAAAATAAATAGTAAAACAAAAACCAAACCAAACACTCACTATCAGCGCACGTTGCAACTCCTCTCCCTGCTTATTTATACACGAAAGGCCGAAACTATCGTTGACTCTTTCCCTCGGCCTTATTTTCTTCTCTAGTCTCCAATTTGATAATTATGTACGTGCGCATAAAGAATATGATATTTTATATTCTTCGTCTTCTTTCCTCCCTTTCGCCATTTTGTTGACTTTGAGTATTTTCTTTGCATGAAACCTATCGAATTATCGTTGACTCTTTACCTCAACTTTATTTCCTCCTTAATCTCCAAACTAATGATTTATGGAGTGAGAAAAAAAATGGGATATTTTATGTTCTTCATCTTCTTTGCTCCCTTTCTCCATTTTGTTGACTTTGGATGTTTTTTTTGCATGAAACCTATGAAAGTAGGCGACAAACGTACAATTTCAGCTTCAAAATATTACAGATAGTCAGCTTCTGCGATTTCTTTATTTGAGAAAAAATCACTATTATAGCTAAGATGAAAAATATTCAAACAAAATTAAAAAAAATAAAGAAAAAATAATAACAATAAGAAAAAACTTAATTATGAACTAAAACATTCAAATAGAGAATGGTCCTCAAAATAAGATTTAAAAGTGCTATTTTCTTTTCACCTTCTCTTACACGACCCTCTCTCCACAACTTCCGACTCGTGTCTTCGGTTCTTCGCCTTTTACAGGACTATATCTTCACCGCCTCCGTCTCCATTAATTGTTGCAAAAGAGCTCCTGTCGTCGATCGCTGAAGTTGAATCCTTTGAGGAGTAATTTTGAAATTTATCTAATGTTCATTGAAAAGATAATTCTACACTGAAAGAACGTGTATTTATAGAAAAAAACTTAAGGCTACCAATAATCCTAGAAACAAAAATGCATTTGTTTAGGTAATCCATAATAATTAAAATGAATATTAATTTATGATTTAAATTGGATACATTTAGTCATAGATTTGAAAAGTCAAAAAACGCATAGAAAATTCCTCATAAATCATTGAATAGAATTATTTAGTATACCATAATCACATTATAATCGGCCGTTACATATGGGGTTACATTATATTATTAATGGTATTAACATTAATTTGGCCATAGATTGCAAAAGTCTATCAATTTTAATCTTTTCCCCAACCATCGGCAGTTACATATTCCTACATTATTTTATAAATGACATTTACTTTAGGGAGTCATTATGTGATTTTAATAAAACGTTATGTAACATTTTATAACCATCACCCAAAATTTCTAAATTTTAAGATATTGTCCAAAACTTATATATAATCCAAATAATGGCCAAAACTTGTCTTTTATATATGTATAGATTATACAAATGAATTAGGAAACTCAATAATATACAAATACAACGGCCCAACTCTAGAAATAAATCCATAGGTTATCTATTAAGCCCACCCATAATAAAAATCTAATTTTCCACCTAATTTCAAATCATTTGTCACATTTCACACACACACGCCCACACTATTCATAGGCCATAGCCATGAATTCCATTCTTAATCTTCATTTATTATTTAATCTATTATTTATGGTCTTAAATATAGCCAGCAATCAATTCTTAGATGGACTGTTAAACATAATTCCACTCTGAATGGCCTTCATACCAGCTGGGTGGGGTGGGGCTCCTATAGCCTTTACTATAAATTAGGAAGAAACTTCTATTCTCTATATAGGTGCACAAATTTGGTGTTAATATATTTTCATATTTATCTTTAATATTTTAGCAATGTTGAAAATATATCTGATAGTAATAGAAAAATTCTAAATACAAAAAGTATCCGACAAAAAAGGGCTTGACTATTGAGCTCTTACAAAGTGAAACTTGACTTTTGAGCTCTTTCACTCCAAGGTATGCAAAAGATATTTTCAACGATGTATGCGTATTCGGTATTATTCTGGGGAAAAAAAATACAAATTACGTGACAGTTTCGTAAACAATATTTTCACACAAACAAATCAATTTTGATTGCTCACTAGTATAAAACGTTACCATCAAATTAGAAAAGAAGTCACATATACCATGAAACCAACAATATGAAAGCATCAACCACCTATATTGTTTTTCTATGGAAACTTATGACAGTGTTCATGAATCATGATTATGAGTTGAATAAAATAGGGGCAATTTCTTTTGTTAATTAGTAAACTAGTTTGTTTGGTTTTGCTCCTGGTATCTTTAGGTTATTATATTGTCTAGTTGTCTTGTATATATAAAATTCAAAATTAGTATGCTAATGTGTGTTTTTTTTCTCGCATTGAGGGGCCTAGCTTGAGAAACTTGTGGTATAGTATAATATTCTTGACTATTATTGACTACACAAAAATACTAATTAAGGTAACAGTTTTCAAATTTGATACATTTTAGTTCACACACTTTATTGGCACTTTCCGGCGAACGAAATATAGCAATATTCCCATTTCCCAACATACTAATACTCTTTCTCCGTCCACTACTTGAATCTCGAAACATATTAATCTTGCAGTTGTCTCATTATAATTGAATTATTTCAGTTTTTAATAAAAAAATATATATATTTAGTTCCACTTATTCTATTATCCATTTATCCAAGTAATTCTCTCTCGCACACTCTATTTTCTCCATTTAACTAAATTCAATTTTCTTAAAATTATAGTATGCCCCCCAAAAAATTGGCCTTTCTTCATTTGTTTCTGTTTTATGCTTACAAAATAAAACATACTATTATTCTGTATATTTTATATGGATCAAGATTAAAGCTATTTTTTAGTAATAGCCCTTATATCAATTACTCCATGTACTTAAGGTGTTGCTCACAAGCATGCTACCCATTGACTATTCAACCATAATCAATAAATATTAAAGGTTTCTATGATATTTCTACATAATTAAATAATAAATTTTCTTTCATTATTGTACTGTATGATATGGCTGATATTAAACTCCATCTTGTTGAAAGTCGTCTTCCGCGAAATTTTTATTATGAGGATGACCCCATTGCACTTTTTTGAAAAGAGTAGTATATATATTGAATTTTTTAATAAATGAAGTCAAACTTGCAATTTCTTTATGTTAGACTTCTATAATAATTATATAATGAACTGTTAGTTTTAGTCTCTACTCCTAAAAGTCCTATATTTCAGTCCTTTTTTTTTGTAGGACCGATACTAAATGTTTATTTGTGTTAACTTAGAAAAGAGCGTTCAACATTTTTTTGTTATATGAAGATTATTAGTATGGATTTTTTTTCTTCATGTAAGTTATTAAGATATACTCTCCTCTATAAATAATTTTGATAGTAAAAATCATAAATTTTATTATAAAATTAGTAACGTACAAGTGAAATAGACTGAAAAAATAGTTGAAATAGTTTTAAAGTACCGTGAACGGAAATTGAGGCTCTAGATAAATTGGCCAAAAAATATACGACTATTAATATGAACATATGAAATATTGATATTTGATTAATCTGAATTAAGATGTCACATAGAAAGAGACATATCTGTCTAATTAGTACCACTGAATTTTCTATAAACTATACATAGACGAAAAGTACACTCCTACTATATTATATAAGCAAAGTATAGATGGAGTATTTTTCATGACGCATTAGCTATACTTAAAATAATATTTGAATTTAACACACATTAATTTTTTCTACTCCGAGATTATTATTAATTGAATACCTAAACTAAAATCTTTGTTCCGTCACTAATGATATCATTGCTTCGTTATATAAATTTAAGCATAAGTCGCTAATGACGGTCTACATATATTTGAAACGTGTCACACTTTTTTATTAGTAATTCGCCGCCCGCCGCTGCGGTGTGCGGCGGAGAAACGTTGTCGGATGGCTACACTATCGTTTGTTGTTTGACATTAAAATATAAAAAAATGAATATACAATGATTGATTAAACTCTAAAGTTGGGGATTTATTCATTCAAATTTTGTCCTCTCAATGTGGATAGGTGGAATTCCCACAATAAATGGCACACTAAGTGTTTTTGTGTAGTTTATTTGTTTTCTAATCGGACTTCTTTTATAAACTGATCGAACGCTTGAGTCAGAAAACGACGAGCTAGAATTCATTATACAAATAAGAAATTCAAACCGTAAAAATAGAAAATTTATGGAAGTAAACAAAAATTAATGGAAGTTATTTTTCACAAGTTAATGAAAGATGTATTTCTAAGTTATAAGTAAACGTATATTAGAATATTATCGATTGAGACAATAATTGGACTACCTTGTGCGCCGCGAAACCTGAATAATTTAAGCACTTATGTCAAACTAGGAGTTCCATTTATTCTTCTAAAGTACTTATTTTATCACTCCATGAGACTTAAATGACAAATCGTTCTCTTCTACATGCATTTTCTTTCCCTTTTTCTATTTTTTTAAAAAAATATTATAAATTCAAAAAAAGTGTATCTATGTAAAAGATCAACCATATTTAAACCGCTTTTCCAATACAGTTGTTTGGAGATTGTTTCTTTTGAATTGAGAGTAAGTTTGACGAAAGCCTAGTTTCCAACTAAAAGTACTTTACTAATACTAGTATAATTTATTTTTTTGGTGATTAAAATCAGTTAAGGTTGGTTTTGTGATCACACTTATTTTTAATAATATCTATAAATATAGAAAAATTGCCGGTGTGACAGCCAAAATTATAAAACAGAGGATCTCACATATCTTTCAAACTTGTAATATTTGGTAAAATTGAGCCTTTAATCAATTCTAATTGCTTCATTCAGTCCATTCTAGATGTTTAATGATCTTGTCAAAATATACATTGGAATAAATTTTACCGACCCACTAACTTAGAAACGAGATTAATTAGTCTGATAAATAAGTTATAGTGTTGGATTCATCATTGTATCATAAGAATTGATGCAATTTAAGAAAGGACTGATCAAACTTATATGCGAGGATATTCCTCAATATAATTGCTCCACTATGTAAAAAATATTAAAAGAATTACTATCCCATGATTCTCATCATTCGAGTTTGGATTTGTTGCAGAAAATAATCATTCTCTTTTTAAATTGTCCAATTTTACAAAAAATATTCGGAAGTTTCCTAGGAGCTCATTACTAATTTTCAACTCTAAAATATATAATTCACATATATATCATTCACACACAAAAATCGGAAACAATTAATAAAGTACAAAATATACTCCATTTATATGACACACACAATACGTATTGGTATGATAGATTAAACGTCGCAATTGAGGTATTCAATTCATGATAACTCTAGTGTGTCTGTGACAGTTGACTTGGACTTTTCTCATATGTGCCAAGAAAAATAAAGATGAATATGGACCCCTAAATGATAATTAAGTGTGAATGGGCCAGCTGCAAGCATGTAGTTGGGGAACAATAATAATTTAATACTACTATGCACGAAATTACTATATACATATAGGGGGCAGAATTCCTAACATCAAATTAAAAATTAATACCAAAATATTTAATCTGGTTGCAATTATTCGGTTGGTTTAATTGTTGTTAGCGCTTAAAATGAAGCATCGCTTGGTGTGACTCTTACTTTAATTTTTCATTATAACCTAAATTAGAGCATTTTCACTATAATTTTGGTGTAACCAACGTCGTATATTATATGATCAATGTAAACTCAGCTTGTACGCCGAGGTCATCTTAATCAACCACATATTTTAAATTTGTTTTTGTCGTAAAAATGGATTCACCACTTCTTATCCTATAATTTATAATATACTATATTTATGTAATGTGTAATTTGTGTGCATATCATTTATTGGTGATTACTTCATACGGTCCAGCATCGTTTACTCATCGTCGACTTTCGATGTCCTACTGAATTACATCGGCTTGCAAGCAAAAGAAGAAGACCTCGTTTTTATATTTTTATGTGGAAAAAGTACTCCACTTTGTGATTGAATATGACAACTTAATTATAGGGAAATAAACTCGATTGCATGATTAAGTTGTTTAAACTTAGAGTGATTTTTTGTACTAAAAAAACCTTAACAATGAATTAAGGTTACATTAGGGTCTCAGGCACATACTAAATCATTACAAAAACTTAACTATATATATAAAAATTATAACGGCAATCGATTATTTTATGTTGTTAGGTCCAAATTATAGAAAACTTGTGTTTCCAACTATATAACCAACACTTCAAATTCAACTAAATGAAAGCATCCTAGTAAAATAAAAAATTAAGATAATTTATTCTCAACTTTCGGTCACTTTCTTTTATATCCTAAATTGCAGTTAATTTTTAAAATTTTCTACACAAAGTAATTGCGTATAAAGATTAGCCTTATTAACTGTATGTATGGATAATGGATTGAACATATCAAGACGTATCCATTGAAAAAAAGAGAAAATGACTTTTTGATGCAATTTTTCCATGTTGTATTTAATTCTACTGACGGTGTGTCAGTTACGTTGCTATGGAAATTTCATGGAAATCAACCAAATAAAATGACAAGGATGTAGGTCAAGAATTTCCTTGGTCACAAAAATTAAAACACAATTTTTCTCTCAAATTTAATTTGCTGAAATTACTAATTGGCAAACATTCTTTAACAAAATACCAAATTTGACTTTCCTCGGTCACGAAAATGTTTTCTCTCAAATTTAGCCGAAATTACAAACAGGCAAAATTCTTTGAAGTTCATAATTTTTGTGAATACCAAATTTGATTTTTCTATTCTCTCAAGTTTAGACGAAATTACAAATAAGTCCATAACTTTTGTGAATACCAAATTTGCCTTTTCCTTGGTCACGAAAAGTCACAAATTTGCTCTCAAATTTAGCCGAAATTATAAACAGGCAAAAATTCTTTAAAGTTTTTAATTTTTGTGAATACCAAATTTTATTTGATGTTTGGTACCGCTAGCATACTAAAATACTACTACCTCATCTTAATACTCCGAATTATACCTTTTCCTTCTTAGGTAACAAGGATATTCTTTTTAAAATACCAAAGTTTTACTTTCCAAAGAAAAGAGAGATATGAGTAAAGAATCTGATGAGGTAAAGTTAATCTTTAAATCACCCATCCGTTGACCAATAGAGTACGAAGTCTAACCAAGGGCAAATTGCATTCAAGGGAGGCCCACCAAAGATGACACGTGTCAAACCTAAAAAGGCAGAGCTGTTTGGATATTGGACCCGTATCCCGAATATGCCGCTTAGATTCTTCACTTCGTATATAAATACCAACCAAGTATTTCTCTACTTCCACATCAAATCGAATCTGTTCCCTCTCTCTCCTCGTCTTGATTTTTTTCTCTGATAATTACTGAAAAATATTTGAAGGAAGAGTGAAATATCGATTCTGAAGCACAGCTGAGGTCAGTGCTGTTAAAATATTTATGTTTTCTTCTTTTATTGGTTTATATCTGAATCACATATATGAAGTTCAAATGCATTTGCTGCTTGAGGAATGAATATGTGAATAGAGGACTTTTTTCACCTTATTGAAAAGGGGATTCCATCTAATTATATAGCTCTTGAATTGATTGTGAATTTGAGTTTGAAGAATCACGTAACGATTATTACAATTCCTTATTTTATGCTTGTAAGTTCTAATAATGAAATTAGGAGTAGAACTATTTAGTTTGCCCTATTTTCAAACGGCCTTTCCAAAGTTTCTGGGAAAGTGCCAACTGCCAACCTTTTGCGATCTCTTTTTGTTTGTGAACCACACGTTTATGAAATAAATCCAATAAATTTCATTATACAACATAAAATTTTATTTTAAAACTTTGATTAATACAATTATCATACTCAATATTTTGTACTTAATGGTACATATAAAAATATTAATTATAAATAATTAATAAATGTATATTTTCTATTTGACGGCGTGGGCACATACGTAAATTGCGGAATGAGCATGTTCGATAACGATAAGTATTGAAATTTCAACGTTCAATAAAATAAATCTAGGGATCTGTGCCATAATAGAAACAGCTGTGGGCATTAATTCAAAATCCGGTCATTGATTTTAATCCATATATTGACTTATACTACCATTATTGACTTCAGAAGGAGAGTTTTCCCCATTTCCATGTCCTATCTAAACAACCATTCAACTCTTCTGTTCAATAAATATCTTAAATAAGTAGAAGTAGTATACTTGGAAATATATCGTTTTCCTATATGATTTATCTCATGTACTACTACTAATTCAGAAAAAAATAATATTTTCTTAATTATTTAAAATCATGTCAAAATTTGACATGATTTTTTATAGTCAGAATCTTCCAAAACAATGCATTTTAATTGAAGCACGTTTATCTTGATTCGCATCATTATTTTAATTGTATCTTGGATTAATTTTTCAGGTAGTTATGGCTAAGAAACAATTAGAAGTGCTAAACGCACTAGACGTTGCCAAAACACAATGGTACCATTTCACGGCGATCGTGATCGCCGGAATGGGATTCTTCACCGACGCCTACGATCTCTTCTGCATCTCTCTCGTCACCAAGCTCCTCGGCCGCCTCTACTACACCGTCCCGGGCGCCGACAAGCCCGGCACCCTCCCTCCTAACGTGGCCGCCGCCGTCAACGGCGTCGCCTTCTGCGGCACCCTCACCGGGCAACTCTTCTTCGGCTGGCTCGGCGACAAGCTCGGCCGCAAAAAAGTCTACGGCATGACCCTCATGATGATGGTCATCTGCTCCATCGCCTCCGGCCTCTCCCTGGGGAGCCAGCCGAAGGCGGTCATGGCCACCCTCTGCTTTTTCCGCTTCTGGCTTGGCTTTGGCATCGGCGGCGACTACCCTCTTTCCGCCACTATTATGTCCGAGTACGCCAATAAAAAAACCCGCGGCGCATTTATCGCCGCGGTCTTCGCCATGCAGGGATTTGGCATCCTGGCTGGCGGAATGGTGGCAATTATTATGTCGGCCGCATTTAAGGCGGCCTACCCCGCCCCGGCCTACGAGGTCAACGCGGCCGCCTCCCTCCCGCCCGCCTCGGACTACGTGTGGCGGCTTATTGTTATTTTCGGCGCGCTCCCTGCGGCCCTTACCTACTACTGGCGGATGAAGATGCCCGAGACCGCCCGGTACACCGCCCTTGTCGCGAAAAATGCGAAACAAGCGGCGGCCGACATGTCTCGGGTTTTGCAAGTGGATTTGGAGGCGGAGCCCGAGCGGGCCGGTGCGGAAAATCAGAAGCAATTCGGGTTGTTTTCGAAGGAATTCCTCCGGCGACACGGGCTCCACCTCCTCGGGACCACGAGCACGTGGTTCCTCCTCGACATCGCCTTCTACAGCCAGAACCTCTTCCAGAAAGACATCTTCAGCGCGATCGGCTGGATTCCGGCCGCCAAAACGATGAACGCTCTAGAAGAAGTGTACAAAATTGCGAGGGCTCAAACGCTGATCGCTCTGTGCAGCACCGTCCCCGGCTACTGGTTCACCGTCTTCTTCATCGACAGAATCGGAAGGTTTTTCATCCAAATCATGGGCTTCACGATGATGACAATCTTCATGTTCGCTTTAGCCATCCCCTACGACCACTGGACTCACCGGGACAACCGGATCGGGTTCGTGGTCATGTACTCGCTGACGTTCTTCTTCGCGAATTTCGGCCCCAACGCCACGACGTTTGTAGTCCCGGCGGAGATTTTTCCGGCGAGGTTCCGGTCGACGTGCCACGGGATATCGTCGGCGGCAGGGAAGGCCGGGGCGATTGTGGGCGCGTTTGGGTTTTTATATGCGGCTCAGTCAAAGGATCCGTCGAAGGTGGACGCGGGGTACAAGCCCGGGATTGGGGTGAGGAACTCGCTGCTGGTGCTCGGGTGCGTGAACGCGTTGGGGGTGTTGTTTACTTTCTTGGTGCCCGAGTCGAATGGGAAGTCGCTGGAGGAGATGGCGAGGGAGAACGAGAATGAGAATGAAGATGGGAATGGAAACGAGATTACGGAAATGGGTGTGAGAGATTCTAGGACGGTTCCGGTGTGATTGAGATGGAATTTTTATAAGTGTTCGATTTCCTAGATAGTAATTTTTAAGTCATCTTGTATTCGATGAGTCGGATTTGAATGTGTGTGGTACATCACATAATCGATTAGTGATTAAGTCGTAAAACGCTTTTGTTAGATTGGTACCTAATTCGATTCACCAAAGTAATGTAAGTTGGAGTATTTTGTTAATATTTCATTAAAAAAAATATATCATAATCAATATTTATTTGGATATGATATACTCCGCACCTTAATTTGAGTCAACTCTAATAATCAATTTTTATCTAATAAGAATGACAATAAGTTAAAAAAGAAATTATTACATACTATAATTTGATGCAACAAAATCTTGATGATAAAAAGAAAAATCAGCTGAAGTATATAATAAAAATAGTAAGTGATTTGGACTCTGATACAAACTGGATCTCATTTTGGCTATGTGCAACTATGAAGATTCCAATCGCCACCATTCCAACAGATTTGCCAAAATATTGCGGCTGATTTGTATACAAGTTTACTCACATAGTGATACAGATTAATTATTTTTCCTATTGTTTAGTTGATTATGTCTAGTATGTTTAGAAGTGAAAATTTTTACACCAACACAAAATCACTAGACTTGATGAAATTGATGGGCTGAGTGTATAGCCTTATCGTATCGATCCAATAAGACTCGCAGTTTCATGTTGTGTTTGGCACTTTGGGTAGATCCGTGTCATTTTGTATAACACGATAATTTTATGTCATGTTCAAATCAATGTCAATGCACGTTCTAGCTGTGGGAGATTGTCTTCTTGAAAAACTAGAAGATAAATTCTTACAAAACAATTTCACTTGTTCTTGATTTCAGATTAATTAACAAAAACTTAACAGTACAAAGTGGAAATTTGGCAACTTATAGCATTAATATATTGACAAACATAACCTGATGCAGATGAGAAGTTCAAAATCTTATAAAAAGAAGACTTGATTCCATCAGCCAAATTTACAGGTGATCTTGGGGGTCTCTTCTCTTCAACATACTAATAAATTGAGAATCAAAGAAGGGAAACACAAAAGGCTAGTGCTTATACAAACACTTCCATTGAAAGGAAGGCACTCGCCATTTGATGCTACTAGTTCCGATTTCTGAACGAACTTTGTACAAGACCACGGTGCAGAACATTCTTCTACTATATATCTAGCTAAGTTTATGGACACGGTGCCTATAAAACGGGTTCATATCCATTTACTCGGTTCTTGGCTGCATTAAAAACAACATTCTCAAGCAAGAAGACCCACGTCTATGGAGTCGCCACCATTTGTCATCCACAGATGCCCTTCACAAACAGATTTTGAAAGCTAGTTTAGTATCACATTGTTCATAGTATATAAAAGCAAAAAGAGAGGATATGCAGCTTCTAATCACTAAAACAGAGAAAACAAGACGGTTATTAGTTGGCATATATGCTTACTCAAGACTTGGTCAGCTGAGAACCTTCGAGACACATCCTTACAAAGCATTCGTCTCAGCAGATCCTTAGCTTCTGCTGAAACTGAGCTGAAAACCTTCCTCGGGAATCTCAGATTCGCCCTAAGCACAGCCTCAAAAATCTCCTGTGCCGACTCTCCATAGAAAGGAGGGATCCCAGCTAGCATTATGTACAATATGACACCTGCACTCCACACATCCACCGTTTCGTTGTAGTCCCTGCCTGCTAATACCTCCGGGGCAACGTAGTAGGGGGTCCCGACAATCCCAGACATCAGCCCTCCACCGCCAAAACACTCAGCTGAACCAAAATCCGCAAGCTTTAGCTCGTTGTAGCTGTTGAAGAGAATGTTGTCGGGTTTGATGTCACGATGGGCTATTCCGTGGTTGTGGCAGTGTGCTATGGCCTCCATTAGTGGCAACTGCGTTAGTGTGTCATGATCAAGTAAGTTAGCATAAATATCATACAACAAAACCATCTTTGAAGAAGGCAACTCCTCTACTTTTACTATAGTTGGGAATACGTTACTACAGACAGTTACAGCTATCAACTAATGAAGAAAATTGGTTGCAAAAACAGAAATTTCCCTAATTCATTATCTCAAACAAGGAGAAACTTTACATGTGCTCAAATCCCACATTATTTAACTCAAGAATGGTCAATGACAATCTCGTGTAAATCTTTCCAATGTCCATTCCAAGTAAATAATCATATAATTTCCTAACTTCAACTTAGGATTTTATAAGATAAATAACCGGATTATAAATAATCATATAATTTCCTAACTTCAATTTAGGATTTTATAAGATAAATTACCGGATTATAACTACAATGAACACCTTGTCAAATTTCTCTAAAAATTGCAGTAAGATATTTTTATTTTCAAGCTCAACCATGATTTTACCAGAATTCCTCTGGTTTTTAATTTTTGAGAAACTGCTTCAACAAAAAAAGGTTTTCTGGTAACAAATTGGGGGAAAAAGGGGATTCTTTTGAACCAAATTGGGGGAAAACATTCTAATAATAATTTTCAAAAAAACAAAATTCCAGAAGCTAAGCATAATGTGTGTACAAAATCGCATTCAGCAGAAGAATAAAAATGAAATTCATGGAAAAGAAGAACTAACGAGGAATCGGCGGGCTTCGGACTCGGCGAGAGCGGGGCGGGCCGTGATCCGCTGGAAAAGATCGCCGCCGGCGCAATACTCGAAAATAAGATGCAGGAAGTGGTCGTCCTCGTAGACATCGAAAAGTCCGACGACATTGGGGTGGGCGGAGACGAGGTGCATGAGCTTGGCCTCGTTTCGGAGGCAGAGGCTGTCGACGGGGTCGTCCTGGATGAGGCGCTTGTCGATGGACTTGAGGGCGAAGCAGTCGCCGGTGAGGGAGGAGTGACAGGTCGAAACGACGCCGTATCTGCCCCTACCGATCTCGTCGCCCACTGTGTAGTCTCTCTCTAGCTCTCCACTCATCACTTTTTTGTTTTGTTTTTTCTCTACGGGATAAGCAGTTCGTACGGTGGGTGGGGTATATTTATGAGAGAGGAGAGAGAGAGAGAGAGTGTTTGGTAGTTGGAATTTCGGAGAGGAATATTCGGTTTAAATAGGAAGCCAATTAGACGAGCACACGTGTTATCCGAGTTGACGGAGGCTTGACGGTTTCCGATCAGGTGTTTCCTTGTTGCGTCGTAGTAATAGATGAATATTTTATTTTTGCTTCAGCATAACCATACATTGATTAAAATACTCTATTTATAATCGTGATTCCAAGTCTATTTAGGATTTCTAAATCAAAATTGAAATATAAAATTGTAATAACCCTTCATTATAGGAATAGATAGAAATAAATATAACGATTAATTGTGGGAAAATCATGAATTTGGGATTTAGCTGCGAATATCCTATGTGGAATATATCAGATTGTCTACGCGTAATATACTATTATTAATGTTTAATAATTCTTTCTCTTTCTTTTTGGTACACCAGCGGGGAACACTCATTTTATATTTCTTATTCATATTGATTGCTGTAAAAGTATTAAAGATGGAATGTTCTTCATGTGGTAATCAAGATATTAAGATGATCGGTAAGGGATTTACTCCATATTATGTGGATAAGATCACTCCAATTCTGGAATTTGTTATTAGGATTTAAGGATTTCATATTAATCATTAGATGCGTAAAGCTAGAGGATAATTTCGACTACTTGAAAAAAAAAAGAGAGAACTTAAAAGATCTAGAAGATATATACAGGGAATTTTCTCTATTTCATGTTAACATCAACTATATTATTATAATCGTAATATTATAATAAATGGTACTAGTATAAGATTTGTAATACTTTAGTAAAAGGAGTTCATATTAATCCGGAGATATGTAATTAATGTGATATTCGATTACTTTAAAAACGAGAAAACTCAAAAGATCTAGAAGATATATCTATAGGCAATTTGCTTTATTTCATGTAAACATCAACATACAACAATATTATAATAATCGTATATTATATTTTAATATTAAGATTTAAATAAAGAGCATGCTGCTTGATCCAAGGAAACACAAGTGATGTGGCAGTAATTAAAGTAGTGTACTGTATATCTTAAATATTATGATGGGAGCTCACCACTAGTAGCTCGGATAATTATATTTGGAACATCATGAATTTGATCATATGTATAGTTATAGTGTGAGCATAACGGTCATATTGGTTGAACAAACTTTCCCCTCATGTTAAAATTAGATAATCAAAGACTTAATTATTTTCATATATGTCAATCTAACAAATATCTTCCATCTATTTTTATTCGATTAGGACTTAAGAGTCTAATTTTTAGATGTACATTTGTTTGCTATAAAAAATTACTTATTCAACATAAGTTACATAACTTATTATGATGCATGAAGGCAAATATGATATTATAAAACATGTCAGTATCCTAAAGAGTTTGCAATGTCGCCCCAACATACACACGTCGGCAAAATGTGTTTGTGCAACTTGAATTTTAGCATTGTAAATTATAATAATACTTACTTAATAGGCTTAGGTATAGTAATAGATTTTTGAAGATGGAATCTGCTTTAAAAAAATAAACGGCGTGACTTAGGAATCAAGTGGGACGACTCCGTACGTAGACGGTTGGATTTGGAATCCAGATAAGAATCATGAACCGCATATTATAGATAGGGG